>NC_091283.1:445732473-445979973 GCF_032444005.1 Ranitomeya imitator | reverse complement strand
CCCTCTCCTGCGCCTTTAATGTATGGCGGGTCAGATAGTGATCTAACATCTTTGTGCACCTACATACAGAATAGCAGACAATTTGCCAGTGGCCACCAGGCTGGACATCCATCTTGGTCACGATGATGACGATAAGAAGAAGGATCGGGATATTCAGTTTGAGCACGGCTACAGACTGGGGTTCACAGACAACAACAAGGTGACTTAATATTTGGTCTTCAGCTTCTGTGCGGAGCTATGTGTCTTTATGGTTACAAGCTCCAGCTTAACCCTGCATTGTTTGATCCTGCAATCCATTCATCAATAACGTACAGAAAGTGGAATAGTAGGCAGATTGTAGTCTGTAAAGACACACTGTCCTCACAGGAGCATGTGTGCATCAGATAGTTTTGATTAAAAAAATCTCCTACTATTTGCATAATTTGTTTATAATTTTAGACGCATTGGAGCTATTAAACTGCAAAATTCTCCACAGCCCAAGATTATCTTCTCTATAACAATGTCCCCGCTTCTTTTTTCAGTTTTATATCCACAATCACCTTTCGTTCTATTTGTACTTCCATCGGGAAGAAGTAGAAGAAAACCAAGAGCCCACATTTAGGGTTGTGAGGTTCGAGGTCATCCCTCAGAGCATCAAAATGGATGGTAAGAGTAGTGTGACGACCTCTGGCTGTTGCAGGTGCAAATTGTTCCTGGTGCCTCAGGGAGCCTATAGATCCCACATAAGACTGTGGGGTTAGTAATGGGACATGCATGTTGGTGCTCCAGATTCCATATTCCACCATTATTTCCCTGTATGTTGCAGATTTGAAAGGAACTCCGGATAGAAGCTGCACTGTCCCTGAAGGCTCAAATTCTGCACCCCAGGAGATCGAGCCCTCCAAGGACAACAAGCTGCTGTTTACATACTCTGTGCACTGGCAGGTGGGAGGCTTTTCTTACTGATCTTGTGGGGTGTAAGGTCGTAGAACTTCTTGCAGTAAGAAGTTTCTTCCTTCTTCTTCCAGGAGAGTGATATCAAGTGGGCTTCCCGCTGGGACACGTACCTGACCATGAGCGACGTGCAGATTCACTGGTTCTCCATTATCAACTCTGTTGTGGTGGTCTTCTTCCTGTCAGGTGGGCTCCTCTTACTCTAGTTTTCTTATTCTTTAGTGGTTCTCGCCTTCCAGTGTAGTCACATCTGAAGCTGCTTACGTCATTCTCTATATGTAAGCCTTTTAGCTTGTGGGTTTCATCTCTGCTCTTACTACAGTTCCTGTAGTGGGCCCAGGCATCTGTCAGCTGAATTGTGACTGCAGCTCTGGATGTGACTGGAGCATAGCACCAGTAATCGAATAAATCATAATTCTGAGTAGATTGATAAGATGTTAACTATTGGATGGAGCTTTGTACTCAGTCCTTCTTATTTTCGGTCTGCAGGTATTCTGAGCATGATCATCATCCGCACCCTGAGGAAGGATATCGCAAACTACAACAAGGAGGATGATATCGTGGGTTCCCTTCCCTGACACCTTCCGTAATCAAGCCTGGCAACCTTATTGTCCTCTGACGCATCTCTTTGCTTCTTCTCACAGGAAGATACGATGGAGGAATCTGGTTGGAAGCTGGTGCACGGTGATGTCTTCAGACCTCCCCAGTATCCCATGATCCTTAGTTCCTTGCTAGGATCTGGGATCCAGCTCTTCTGCATGGTCCTGATTGTCATCTGTGAGTGTGTAGTGATGCGGGGGTTATGATGAGGGTGCAGACTGGAGAACACACTGTAATTTCTAAGATTGTGCGTTTTTTTTGTCCCTTTTAGTTGTGGCCATGCTGGGAATGTTGTCTCCATCAAGCCGGGGCGCCCTGATGACCACCGCCTGCTTCCTTTTCATGTTCATGGGGTACGACTATCCTATAACTTTTAGCCACTGATATGCATACAACATGGCTGTCGTTGCTTGGATAAGGGGCAGGTCTACTTTTACCGCGTCTAATCCCATTAACGTCTCTTTTTGGGATTTTCCCAGAGTTTTCGGAGGCTTCTTTGCTGGACGTCTGTACCGTACTCTGAAGGGCCATAGGTGGCGCAAAGGAGCTTTTTGTGTAAGTATGTCACGTCCATACATTTTTCTTTTTCTTGTTGCATTTGGTATTATACACTAGTCGCATTCAAAGCTGCATTCACAGTTTCCATGCCGGATGGCTGTTACGTGATGTAAAAAAACAAAAAACAAAAAAACCTTCTTCAGACAATATCTGATTTTCTGCTGTCTGATTTCAGTAGAATAGTGAAGGGACGGTATAAGAGTTGGTGCAAACTAAATACAGCATTTTGATACATAGTCTGATTTTCACTTCTGTCCCTGCAGACGGCGACTCTGTATCCAGGAGTGGTGTTTAGCGTCTGCTTTGTGCTGAACTGCTTCATTTGGGGCAAGCATTCCTCTGGCGCAGTGAGTCTTGTATTTCTGGACCTGGTTCCTCATCATCGGCCTTTATGAGTACCATAACCCCTGTCTGTGTTCTGCAGGTCCCCTTCCCCACCATGCTTGCTCTGCTTTGTATGTGGTTTGGCATCTCTCTCCCACTCGTCTACCTTGGATATTACTTTGGTTTCCGTAAGCAGCCATATGACAACCCTGTCCGGACCAACCAAATCCCCCGGCAGATTCCAGAGCAGCGCTGGTACATGAAGAGGTTTGTGGGGTAAGTGGCTCCATGCAATGTACCTTGCATCTACTGGTCAGGGCATTTAGGAGTCACAGTGTGGTTTCCTCTACTTACCGGCCTCCATCTAGGCGGTGCTGCTCCTACTCCGCAGTGACGTTCTAATAGGAAGCGCTCAGTGTATAGACGGAGAGCTGGAGCTACTGGGTCATGGGACACCCAGGATTTCCCTTATATCTGGGGCTAATACACCAGCCCCTGTTACAAGGGAAATGAGATAAGTTTTTCAATATTTTAAATTGCCCTCAGAGGTCTTTTATGACCTTATGGGGAGCACAATGTGGAAAATGGATGAAGAATAAATAAGTCACTGTCAGTTCAAATAACTTTTACTAACCCCATCCCCATAAAAAAAAAAAGTGTTTGGTATCTAAAAAATGTTATTACAGAATGTGGAACAATTTTTGGGCCGGTGTGGCAGGCACCCAACGTGGGTGGCTCAATTTGGGCCTGGCTGGTGTCTAACTCCATATGAATGTCTTTTCTCAGAATCCTGATGGCTGGAATATTACCGTTTGGAGCCATGTTCATTGAGCTGTTCTTCATCTTCAGCGTAAGTTTTCTTGGTCTTGTACGAGTGAACCATTAACGAAAGACAATCCTTAATGAGGACTCTTATGATGATGAGATCGGGACAAAAATGTCATACGGGACTGAGTCAGTGAATGATTGCATTATTTACTTGGGGAAACTATTTATTCCCTTCTGGAAGGTTGCTTATACCTCTAAGCAATTTGTACTACATTTTATTCTCGTGCATTTAATGTTGTTGTGTATACAGCACCTCTGCTAATATTCGTTGCCTATGACATAGTGAAGAAATGCCGCCTCCTTACATCTCTATCTTTGTCATAGGCCATCTGGGAGAATCAGTTCTACTACTTGTTTGGCTTCCTGTTCCTGGTGTTCATCATCCTGGTGGTGTCCTGCTCACAGATCAGCATAGTCATGGTGTATTTTCAGCTCTGTGCGGAGGTGAGCAGCCATTTCCCTGCAGATATGCGTTCAGTCGGCGCCGTATTCATCTGTAGGCAATAAGCTCCCCCTAGTGGTGGCTGCGGGGAGTGAGAATTTTATCATGTAACTCCATGGTACGCAGGGAGTTTGGAGTGTTTTTCAGTGAAATAGAGTGCTGACCCCAATAAAGAGATATTAAATAATCTGCATTGAGTGCACAATGCTATTTATGACTGATTTTATATGACCCTCTGTTCTACAGGATTACCGCTGGTGGTGGAGGACATTTCTGGTGTCTGGAGGGTCTGCTTTCTACGTACTGATTTACGCCGTCTTCTATTTTGTGAATAAGGTAATTTTTGTCCCGCCATTGGTCACTTTACCGTTATTATGCCGGAATCTGATCTTCATCCTTTCTGTCTCACAGTTGGATATTGTAGAGTTCATCCCTTCTCTCCTGTACTTTGGTTACACTACCCTCATGGTCCTTTCCTTCTGGCTCCTCACTGGGACAATCGGTTTCTACGCCGCCTACATGTTCATAAGGAAGATCTACGCGGCGGTGAAAATAGACTGACTCGGAGCCCCCCCACAGCACTCCCAGCACAAGGCAGAGCCGGACTCCTCCGCCAAGACGCCTCCATCAGAGGACTGGAACCACCATCATCATCTTCATGATCCAGAATGTATTGTTTGGTACTGTGTCCCTGGATGGGCCGAGGCGTCGTATCCTAAAACTGCATTTTAACCTTTTTGGTATTCCCATTTTCCAGTGCGGGTTTTTACTTTTTAGCCGGATCATTCCCATCTTTACCATTCTGTCCGCTCCTTCCTTTCTTTTTTAAATTATTATTCCTGCGTGTTAATGATCAGTGGGGACGAGGTGCGGGAGACGGGCACACTTGGACTTCTTGGTGGTTGGGCGCTCGTGAAGGTGAGGAACTGAAAAAACTGGACTGTCGTATTGGCACAGCGAGGCTTCTGTGGCTCTCCTGGTCACATGATGAGCTGGTGGGTACCGTCCAACGATGCCAACCAGTAATGATCGCCAACTGGGGGGGTAATTTTTGCCAAGGACTGTGAATACAAAATGAAGCATGCTTTCTGTGAGGGAGGAGTCGGCCAGATCCTATATCTTTTAGGTTTGGGCCTGAGATTCTTTGTTGATATTTTCTATGGCACCGATCAGGTCAAAGGCTCGAGAGTGAACTCGTTACAGAGAAAAGTCCTCACATGGTTCGTGCTGGAGACAAAGGGGGGGGGGGGGTGTTTTTCTCACTTTTTTTGTTTTTCTTACGAAAGAATCAACCTGGATGTATTTAGCACGACACTGACTTAAAGGGGCCAATGTGATTTAAGTAAAGCATTATCGTGTAATGAAAAGTTCTGCGACTTCCTGATATATTTTGCTTGAATTCCTTACCTTTACCTTGCACAAGGAAGCTAATACTTCTCACAGCTGACTGTTTGCTACAATGTATCTAGACCAGTGCTTCTCACGCAGCACGGCGCCCGCTAGTGGTTGGTGAGGATTAGCTAACTAATTCTTCTGTCTGCAGAAATCTCTAGTTTTGCAGCGCAAATGATTTAACTTTCTATTTTTAGTTGCTAGAAATATTGGACTATGTTGCGATTTGGTCACTTTGTGATGGTTTTACTTTCGATTTTGAAAATCGTTGTTTATGAAAAGTTGTGACCGCCATGTGTGTACACAGCCTTAAGGCAGTATAGGTTTTTAACCTCTGGATGTAACCCATTAACTATTCCCCGACAGCAGGTGGAGCTATTGAACATGATGAAGAATTGTAATGCAAAGTGTATTAGAAAGCTGCAGAACTTCTCATTATACAATGATTAAAGGGGTTGTGCAGCGCCTCTCGTTTCCGCATTGGACGTATGACAGCCGCGCAGGTTTTCTGCATGTGTCCCATTAGAATAGGATATGTACATGGCATCTCCTTGGCATCTTTCCTTACCAGCCAACAAGAATCCACTCTCCACTACTGCAGAAATGAGAAGTGCTTCACGAACCCTTTATAGTGTATGCACATACAGCAGGAATACCCCTTTCGAAGTGAACCATCCCCAGCACACAGAGGAGGCAGACATGTCGGATTTCCAAGTCTTACCTGTAAAAACCACCCAAAACAGATTACGTGTGAAATATTTAAAGGGAGACTCCACCTAATTCTATTGCCTGTGCCTAAAGATTAATAGTGGAAGGTGGGGGGGGTCTAGGTCTATTCCAAAAGGAAGGAACTGGTGGCATTTGTAGACCACCGATCTATTCCTATTGTATCATTTGGCGCCTTAGACAATGCGTTACTCCTCTTTTTTCCTAGCAAGTCAATCAGCTGGCATAGATTCCCCCCCCCCTCCCCGATTCCGTAGACCCTATGTACAGTTGTACTGTGATCCATTCATAGCAGACGTCACATACATATCTGTGATGCGATGACTTTGTGACGCTACTGCCGTCGCCTCCTCTCTGGGTGATGAGTTCACTTAAAATTACTTTCCAATTTTTAATGAATATTCTCTTGAAATTGCCGATTTTGTCTTTTTTTTTTTTTTTACTGTTGTCCATCTGTGTCCTTTTTGTAAATAAATGCCCCTTCAGGTGTTTCATGCTGGTGGGCCGATCTCTTCTGTAGAATGGAAACTGCAGGATTGCAAGGAGGCAAACCTGTCCCTTGTTGCAGCATTGCCACTGAACAGAGTAGTATTTAAAGGGAAAATACATTGTGTTTTCCTCTGACCTGAGAGGTGGGAGGGGATGTAAGTCTGACATGACCCCTCATCCTGGAAATCCATTCCTCTTGAACCCTTTTGATAAGAGGATCTTTCACCAAATGTTTCATGTCTGCCTGGACATCCTATGTAATAGTGGCTATAGACCAGAATATTTTTTTTTTCATTCCACCTCTGTTGCGAAGATATTAGCAATCAAAGTATTTGGCACCTAATTAGTTATTAGATAGTTTTCAATGGGGGCGTGTACTTCTCCCTGTATGATGCTGACCAATCATAAGCAGGTACCAAATACACTATAAAAAGAACACGCCCCCACCACGGCTCTGAGCATGTTTTTCCCGTGTGTTAGATGTAGTCAACTCTTATCTGCTGTGTTCAAGCAACTGGCAATTGCTCTGCAAAGAGATCAGAGCTGTCAATATGTCTCACACAGGGGGCAACCTATTTTGGGCTCCTCATGTCTGGGATGAGACCCTGCTCTAATCTCACTGCAGATCGAAAACAAGTTGAGCCCTGCAGAGAAGATTGTGATCATTGATAAGTCTGTGGGTTTGGAGGGGCAGTTCCACAGAGCTAGAAGGGTTTGTATTGTGGCACAGGAAAACTCCGCTGTGCCACTACCCCCCAACAGGGACTTTATCCGAGAGGCATTAATAATCTGTGCTTTCTAATAATGCAGGCAGTTAGACCAGGAGATCACAGCTGTATCTTTACCGCCCTCCCCCAGTGAAAACAATCTGACAACTATGTCCAAATGGGTGTTAAGTCATTAGGTGCCAAATATTTTTATTGTTAACATTTGCACAATGTTGGAAGGGGGGTTCACTCTGCAGCCCCTATTATATTGTGTGTCCAGTTCAACCTTTTTTGCTGAAAGGTTCTCTTAAGGGGCTTGTCATTTTTGTCAAATTAGCTTGATGCTCCAACATAAATGCACAATTTAGCCAGGGCTGTGGAGTCGGTAAGCCAAATCTCCGACTCCACCAAAATGGGCTCCGACTCCGCAGCCCTGAATTTCGCAATGATCTACTGTCTGGTTTATAGACCCAGGGCTGTAGACATAATTGTGTTACATTTTATACCTCCCTATGCCAGTTTGAAAACCAGGAATGACTTTGTGGAGTCGTAAAATGCGTCCGAATTTGATTTGAATTTATACATCGATATAGTATACGTCAGTCAAAAGCCGGTCTAAGATAAAGGCCTCAATTTATCGACGTTTGCAGGAGATAACTGGAGTAAAACATTATGAAGATGCAAAATCTTTGCACAAATTGAGCAAAAATGTTGAGACTATTGGTGGTTTCACTCCAGTTTTGGGCAAAGATGCCAAATTATTGGTAAGTAGCGGCGTTTCTTACACCACAAACGTTACTCCTGTCCTTGACTGGAATAATATTTCTGGCACAGAGGCGCAACAACACTGATAAGATGTGCTGAATTCATGAAGTGGCATAGTCACACCAGTCTTGTACTGTTTCCATATACCCTGCCAATTTGTTTTTTGACCGCCACCTTTTAAAAGGCATAAATGACTCCAGGCGTCTTGTCCTCTAGTAAATGTTTATTTAGCAAACTTCACTCTTTAAACCAAAAAAATAAAACCTTATTTTTTTTTTCTCCCCTCCCAATCTTACAAAACAAATTGAATGATTTTCTGCTAATCGACCAAAAACTATTTATATCAAAGTGCTACAATGTCAGTGATTGGTCCACAGTGCGAGGACGATGCTACCGGCGCCCGCCCTGTTATATAAAATATACCCCTTGCCCCCCTGGGGTAACGCAGGTCGGTATATTCTACATACAGGAGAACACGGAGGGGCACTTCAAGAAGTCTACAGCTACATAATGCAAAGAAAATACAAGTTTTACAGCTGAAGTTTTTCTTTTCTATGGCGAATATTTGAGGATACTGTTAAAGCGTGATACCATGTAGTGTTGGCGGCACAGTCAGAGCGGTTCTCGGGGTGCAATGCTCCACTAGGCACAAGAGTAACACATGTAGGAGTACAAGATCGCTCCTCTTAGAGGGAAACACAACCGTGGCTTATTATCTGCCACATCCGGTTGTAAGAAAATGGAAGGGAGAGACGCCCTGTCGGGGAAAAAAAGGGGTGCATAGTAAAGCGGCTCAGCTCTAAAAACATTCATTTTGGGTGCAGCACATCTTTGGAGGTGCTGTTAACGATCAATTGTACATGAAGCTACAGAAGGAACTAATATGGATTTGCCACAAATGGATATGTATATATATCTATATATCTATATATATCTATATATATATATATATGCGCCACTAGGGGGAGCTCGCTACATACTGTGTTCTTATTGCAGACAGAATTGGCTCCCCCTAGTGGACCGAAATAGTAATGTAACTTGCAGCAGGATCTGGCTTATAATGGACGATATTGAAGTTTATAGGCCTCCTCCCACTTGAGAGCAGAGCTGTATGTGTCCCAAAGTGCTTTTCATAGTATATAGGTACTGATCCCTAATAGAAATTAAAGGGGAACGCTTGAAAACATGGTGGGACTTATACATTTGTAGGAATGGATAGGCATTATGCCTGAATCACATTAGTTTAACACGGTCATAGGATTTGGGACACCCCACCTTTGCAATGGCCCGGGCAGTGCGTGCAGGCTACAGCTGAGACTATGATCTGATGGGTTGTAGATACAGTCGTGCTGAACAGTCATATATATTCCCCTAAGGAGAGACAGACTATCCCGAGTAATTTGCCATCCGCGTGAAGGTGGACATCTCCTTTAATACTTTTTGTCTGCAACAAAAGCCTTGAGAACAAGATGTTTTTGCACGTGACACCCTTAGGGGTGGTCTGAACCCCCTTTTTTTTAACCTTTTGTCAGTTTGCAGTTACAGACCCGACTCCGGACCTTCAGGGGGGAATGAAGTGTTCTAATATTTATTAAAAATAAAGAGCTCATACGTATATACACATATAGATATATATTCTGGTAAGTTGGAAAAATATAAAAAGTCAAATTTTCTTTAAGGCATTAAGTGCTGATATGAGGAAAGCCCAATGTATATGAAATGGCGTGGGGCTTCGGTGGGAGATGCTGCTCGTGTGAGGATTAAAGGGGTTGTCACCAAAATACGAACGGCGCCATTCATTAGGACAGCAGTCTTGTACCCCAGTCTCAATCAGGGGCGTGCAGGAGTACAAGGTGCCGAATTCATTAACTGGTGTGCGCCTCTTAATGATATAGACGCCTCTGACTCCTGCATCGCCATCGCTGAGAATGGGGTACCAAGTGCCTCTCTTAATGAATCGGGCCATAACGTTTGATGCATTTCTTGGGGGGATTTTCACCCTGCACACTTTGGAAGAGGTGTCCGGAACGGACGTGAAAACGGCAGAAGTTGCTTGAAGGTGTTTAACAACAGTATTATGGCAAAATGTTGACGAACCTAATCATAAACCTCTATATTTGTGGTCTGCAACTCCTGATGTTGGAGAACTACAACTCCCAGCAAGCACTAAAACTGACAATCAGGGCCTGCTAGGAGTTGTATTCTCCAAAAGGCAGCATTAGAAGCGTTCCCATTAGTGATGAGCGATTGTGCTTGGATAAGGTGTTATCATGCATGCTCGGGTGCTATCCGGGGGTCTTATGTGTGCTCGAAAAATATGTTTGAGTCCCCGTGGCTGTTCGACAGCTGCAATAATGCAGGGATTGCATGACAGCCGTGAGACATGCAGGCGCTGGGACTTAAACATATTTTTCGAGTTTGCCTAAGACCCCCAGTTAGCACCCGAGCATGCTCAGATAACACCTTATCCGAGCACGTTTGTGCATCACTAGTTCTCATCTAAGTCCACAGCCTCCATCAGGACCCTGCTGGAGGGTAGGCACAGACTGTGTCATCGCCTGCGGGTTTGCTTTGGTGTTAGAGGACACCCCTTAAATCCAAACCCGAAATGACGTAATAACAAGTGGATAAGCAGAAACTTCTGATATCGGTCTCTCACGTGACTGGGGCCTTCTCTGCAACCATCTGCTTAAAGTGCACTTACCCCTGACACGGAGGGCAGTGGGATTCTGCGGGTCCTGCCTCACACCACATTTATTTTGTGCTTTGTCAAGAGGGCCTATCGGTCAATGTCTGGGAAAAGGCTGAGCCTATGTTAAATCATTGCAACACCAAGCTGTGGCACACAGGCAGTTAACAGTTAAATGTAAGCTCCCATACACAGTAGGAAGCTGTCATTTGAGCAATGCCCGACACTGTCCGCCCTGTGTTCTCTATGAGGGCCACTGCTGGACGTCTCTGACTGCTGCTTATCTCTAGGATCTAAGGTCTGAAATTGGACACACCAGGCCCTCATCTCCTTCTGAGGATCCCACTGATATTGGCCGACATATTCTAATGTGTATAAGGGAAGCTTTAGAGTAGACCACCTAAATATGTGCCACGTCTATCAATCAGCGTCCGCCACTATTGTACAACTGTCTATAAGTTCGCTCCAGTGTTTGGAGGCAGCAGGGCTTGTCAGGGTTAGTATGGGCGATTTGGGGTTCCACCACACCCATACACATTACATAGTCAGTGGGGTTGGCCAGCCATTGATGGTGTATGGTGGTCTCCCAACAGATGATGTCGGGGTACATAAGGATGGGGCATTTGGTGTGGAGATTAGCAGCAGCCAGTGGCACTCATACAGAATGCTGAAGCCCTCGTCTGTAGGGGGAAGATGGTGGTCAGTTATCTAAAGTGAATGGCCGGCATTACAGCAGCCTGTTCCTCTTCTGATTATGCTGCGGTCACCAATATCAGACTGGTAGGAGTCTGACTTTTGGTAGCCCCACTAATCACAGGGCTCCCTGGGCATCAGAACTGGCACAGCTCCGTCCATTCAGTTCGTCACTTCTCTAATACTTCTGAGTCACAGGGTATTGTGCCTGGAAGGAAACCCATTATGGAATAATTGTGTCCTGGGGAAGAAGCGGAAGGGCAAAAGGAACCACTTGCTTCTTTATATAGCCATGAGGTGCAGCAGTGGCTCCTGCCCGCTGGCATCTAAGGGGGTTAGATGGGCGAGGGTGCAGCACTCTCCGACCCTAGACTTATTACTGAGGTTCACACTAACTTGCTGCCGTGATGTAATAGTGCTTTGCAGGATAGCAGGTGGCTAATATTTGAGGAATACAAAATGGCAGCCATTGTGTACGGTAAGATCCATCTATAGATGGGCGGCAGAGGCTGCCGTGGTTGCTGATGAGCTTAGGGTGCTGGCAATGGAGATGGGGCACCAATATGGCTGCCTCCGGTGTTGTCATGTCCTGGATGGACCTAGTGAGCTGGGAGTGCTTGGATACCAGGGATGTGGACAGACCAGGGTGATGTATCGGGTCACATGATGCGCGGCAAAACTCCAAACCTGCTGGTGTCTAAAACTAACGTGATGGTGTATAAAGTGTGCCCCGAGCCCATAATAGCAGGAGAACGGCGGAATGTGTGACTTGTATATCATCCCACGGACAGGTACCTAGCAGCTAACAGAGAACAATAGCGCACACCGTTATTTAAATGTTTCATCCTATGGATCGTAATCAGCGTCTAATAAATAAAGTTAACTGTTTGACATTTTCAAGATGACTGCTTGCTGTCCGTGAATAGAAACTATGTAGGACTGGAGCACTCTGCCCCCCCCCATTTAAATCCTAGGACAATACTGTGTAAATGTCTTGCACCCCACTGCCAAGTAGTCACCGGGCTTACCTGCCCTGAAGGCACTCCAGGAATGATGACAATACCATGCAGACATGGCCAACAGTCTGGTTGCTATGGACGTTGCCTAACAAGCACTCTAAAATGTCCCTAGCAACCAGCCTGCCTCAATAACTTCAGGCAGGGAGGGATGGCAGGACTGAAGCCAGACTTGCTGCTACGACTGGCCGATGTCTAAAGTAACAAACTAAACTGGGAAGAGAATTGCTCTGGGCGCCACTAGAGCACCACCTAAAGGTGCCCACTGGGGGGCAGCAAAGCTCTGCGGAGTAGCTTATTTCACGATTCACACTGTAAACGGCGTAGTGAGGTAATACGAGCGGGCAATGCCACCAAGAGTAGTAAACAAACCCACTGGAAATGACTCCGACTGGTCTCCTCGGCGAGGAATTGTCTTTATACGGGCACAGATCTGAAAGAGGTAGATGAGACTTGGCACTGGTACAGGTTCTTGGTTCAGATGACCATTCCGACTAGGTGGCTGGGTGAAGGGGTGGCGATCGTAACAATCTTACTGGTAAATGCAAGTCTTATGCTTGATGAATGCCGTCCACCATCTTCTTCCATCCTGCCCTCTGACCCGCCACCATCTTCACATTTTATAGGGGTGGGATCGTTCTGGTTTCCACCGAGGCGTGGAATGGCGCAGTCTCTGATCCTGAGGTATGATGCACTGTTGTCAGACAAATGGAAGAAGTTAGCTTAACAAAAAACCTGACAAAAGTAACTGCGAGGCCTTGAAATACGAGAAAAAAATAAAAAGGCGCCAAGATGGCACCAAGTGTTCTCTCCGGGTATCATATGAGGTAAGATAAGAAACGGTCTCACCGGGTTTACTTGAAGGCTTGGTGAAACTGAGGCAACGTTGTAGGGTTAATGTCTGAGGTATAATGAGGCAGATCGCTGCCTGGTGCCAGGAATTGTTGATTTTCTCCCATGGATATCTCAGTGTTGGGCAACGAGAGGTTACAAGGAGGGAGATTGACTGGCAAGAAGCTGAGGAAATGGTTAAAGTCTATGCCCGATGATAGGGGATCGCACAGGGCAGAGAGGTAAGACTCATCCAATGCGGCCTGTGGCGTACATGCCGCCAGCTCGGAGGAAGTGAGGGACAGCCCCCCAGACCCATCAGACATGAAAGAATCCATTTCACTTTTGGGGAGGTATGAGGTAGAGGTGAACTGGAACCTGTTAGATGGGTCTGTGGAGAAGGTGGGCACGCTTTCGGAGGGGTAACTAAGCCCTAAAGGCAATGAGGTTGGCACTAAGGACTGAGGAATGCCAGCATTGGGTAGGGGCTGAAATGGCATAGTGTACATGCCCGTGGAAATCATGTCTCTTGGCTGCATGCACATGATGGACCCCCACTCTTCTTTCACGACTGTTGATTGGCAGCTCATGAGGCTCAAGTCGTCTTGAGGTTCGATTTTGATCCGAGGTGCTTCCTCGCAATGGCTCTTCTTCATGTGCCGAGTTAGATGGTCCTTGCGTCCAAACATCTGGGCGCAGCAGTGACACTGGAAATCCTTGCGGCCGGTGTGCACCACCAGGTGGCGCCGAACATCCTTGCGGGTGTAGAAGCAGCGGTCGCAGTGCTCGCAGGGGTATTTTTTCTCTCGGTTGCCCATGGACGGCCGATGGTTGTGGCTTTTCAGGTGCTCCAGCACTGACTGGCGGTCTCGGAATACCTGAAAACATATGGCACAGCTGAGGTCGCCCCTGGCAATGGCATGTAAGGCAAGATGGCGGCGGTGTCCGTATTTGGTGCTGTAATTCTTGCTGCACTCCGGGCACTGCAGGGCCACACGGTTAGGGTTGTGGGTCTGCAGGTGATTCTTCAGGTGGTCTTTCCGGTGGAACATTTTGCCGCAGTGTGAGCATTGGTGGGATTTCTGCATAGAGTGAGTGGCCATATGCCTGAAGGGAGAGAGAAAGTCACAGTCACACACAACATTCCCATCACTGGCCTGTCTAATATCATTACTAGTCCATTTTAAGCTTTGGTTCTTCAGAATTTGCAATGTCTGCTTTCTGGCAGTGGATGGAAACATTCTCACTCAGACTTGACACCAATCCTGCCCTAACCTAGATTTCAGACTGACACACGTTAACAAACCATCAGGGCAACTGACAGATTTGTGCTGCTTTTCAGCCAGGATACGGAGGTAACAATCATTAGGTCAGAATGAATAAATTCACCAACAGCAAGCAGAGGTCTTAAACAATGTGAAAATAGCTGTGTTGTGGCCTCACATAAGCTTGCCTCCTCCCTGCCACATGGCGCCAGATTCCTTTTTAGATATTACGCTTTCCTGCCTATAGATGGCGCCGCCTTTAGAGGGTACGTAGAGGGCCTGGGGCATCAGTCTCTGTACCTGCAGAGCTTGTATTTGGATGCAAACGTCTTGTCGCAGAGCAGCTGGGGGCACGTAAACCGGCGGGGGAGAGGTGGGCTCTCCTGCTCACTGCTACAAGGGGCATCAAATCTGGTGGCGTCATGCAGGAGCTTGCTCTGGGCAGTGTCTCCCTCCTCCTGGGGTTTCCACTCGGTGCTGTGATCGTTGTTTGCAGCATTAAAGAAAAGCGTCTTCATCGCAGAACAAGTGGTGACTCGGCCGCGTGAGCGGTCATTTCCCCATCGGTGCCAGCGCAATGCCCGTCCTGGTGAATGGAGAACAGTTAGAATGAAGTACTGTGATGATCAATGTATGTTTGTGAAAAAAAAAAAAATCACAAGTAACCTGGGTGATATGCCCTGTGTTGGCGGCCAGATTCTTCTCCCCCAGAAGATAGAAGACGTTTGATGATATTACAGGTGGCTCTTACCTGCAGCTGACGCTCTGGGTTCACCCCTCTGGGAGACAACGCAGGAGACGCCTCACCATCTTCTAACCTGCAAATAAAACACATGGAAATCAGCCTTAAAGGGGTTGTCTAAGATATTTCATTTATTTGTCACTCATCAACATTAACACTAATAAAATACATATATTAAAAATACTGGCCCCGTGTAATGTTCTGTGACATCACTCAGCTGACATTTTGTGTATACGCAACGTCACTGCTGACGTTAGTATACAGTCATGGCCAAAAGTATTGACACCCCTGCAATTCTGTCAGATAATACACAGTTTCTTCCTGAAAATGATTGCAAACACAAATTATTTGGTATTATCTTCATTTAATTTGTCTTAAATGAGAAAACACAAAAAGAATTGTCCTAAAGCCAAATTGGATATAATTCCACACCAAACATAAAAAAGGGGGTGGACAAAAGTATTGGCACTGTTCGAAAAATCATGTGATGCTTCTCTAATTTGTGTAATTACCAGCACCTGTAACTTACCTGTGGCACCTAACAGGTGTTGGCAATAACTAAATCACACTTGCAGCCAGTTGACATGGATTAAAGTTGACTCAACCTCTGTCCTGTGTCCTTGTGCGTACCACATTGAGCATGGAGAAAAGAAAGACCAAAGAACTGTCTGAGGACTTGAGAAACCAAATTGTGAGGAAGCATGAGCAATCTCAAGGCTACAAGTCCATCTCCAAAGACCTGAATGTTCCTGTGTCTACCGTGCGCAGTGTCATCAAGAAGTGTAAAGCCCATGGCACTGTGACTAACCTCCCTAGATGTTAATGGAAAAGTAAAATTGACAAGAGATTTCAATGCAAGATTGTGCGGATGTTGGATAAAGAACCTTGACTAACATCCAAACAAGTTCAAGCTGCCCTGCAGTCCGAGGGTACAACAGTGTCAACCCGTACTATCCGTCGGCATCTGAATGAAAAGGGACTGTATGGTAGGAGACCCAGGAATTATAATAATAATAATAATAATCTTTATTTTTATATAGCGCTAACATATTCCGCAGCGCTTTACAGTTTTGCACACATTATCACCACTGTCCCCGATGGGGCTCACAATCTAGAATCCCTATCAGTATGTCTTTGGAAGACCCCACTTCTTACCCCGAGACATAAAAACGCCAGGCTGGAGTTTGCCAAAACTTACCTGAAAAAGCCTAAAATGTTTTGGAAGAATGTTCTCTGGTCAGATGAGACAAAAGTAGAGCTTTTTGGGCAAAGGCATCAACATAGAGTTTACAGGAGAAAAAAAGAGGCATTCAAAGACAAGAACACGGTCCCTGCAGTCAAACATGGCGGAGGTTCCCTGATGTTTTGGGGTTGCTTTGCTGCCTCTGGCACTGGACTGCTTGACCGTGTGCATGGCGTTATGAAGTCTGAAGACTACCAACAAATTTTGCAGCATAATGTAGGGCCCAGTGTGAGAAAGCTGGGTCTCCCTCAGAGGTCATGGGTCTTCCAGCAGGACAATGACCCAAAACACACTTCAAAAAGCACTAGAAAATGGTTTGAGAGAAAGCACTGGAGACTTCTAAGGTGGCCAGCAATGAGTCCAGACCTGAATCCCATAGAACACCTGTGGAGAGATCTAAAAATGGCAGTTTGGAGAAGGCACCCTTCAAATATCAGGGACCTGGAGCAGTTTGCCAAAGAAGAACGGTCTAAAATTCCAGCAGAGCATTGTAAGAAACTCATTGATGGTTACCGGAAGCGATTAGTCGCAGTTATTTTGGCTAAAGGTTGTGCAACCAAGTATTAGGCTGAGGGTGCCAATACTTTTGTCTGGCCCATTTTTGGAGTTTTGTGTGAAATGATCAATGTTTTGCTTTTTGCTTCATTCTCTTTTGTGTTTTTTCATTTAAGACAAATTAAATGAAGATAATACCAAATAATTTGTGTTTGCAATCATTTTCAGGAAGAAACTGAGTATTATCTGACAGAAATGCAGGGGTGTCAATACTTTTGGCCACAACTGTGTGTGTGTGTATATATATATATATATATATATATATATATATATATATATATATATATTAGTACAATAGTACATCACTCCTCTCAATCCTTCTATTTCTGGAACCATTCACCAGTACATCACTCCTCTTATCTTAGCCGTTCTATATAGAGCCCCAACTTGCAAATCATCACTCTTCTCACATCCTTATCCTGCAGTATATCACTCCTCTCAGCTACTTTGTATATGATAACATGCTACAGTACATTTCACCTATCAGCCCCTCTATATACAATAACGTTGTGCAGTACATTACTCCTCTCAGCTGGTCTATATACAGGACCATCCTTACATTACATGTGGTAGCATTCTGCAGTACATTGCTGTCCTATGTACACTGGCGCGTATCGCGGTGCATTGCCCCTCATTGGCCCGTTTCGCCGTGCATCGCCCCTCATTGGCCCGTATCGCCGTGCATCGCCCCTCACTGGCCTGTCTCTGACCCCACAGCACTAGTTACCACTGAGCATGTACATAAAGTGCAGCACAGATTCATCTCCACAGCACTGGTCACTACTGAGCATGTACATAAAGTGCAGCACAGATTCATCTCCACAGCACTGGTCACTACTGAGCATGTACATAAAGTGCAGCACAGATTCATCTCCACAGCACTGGTCAATACTGAGCATGTATATAAAGTGCAGCACAGATTCATCTCTACAGCACTGGTCACTGCTGAGCATGTACATAAAGTGCAGCACATATCTCCACAGCACTGGTCACCACTAAGCATGTGCATAAAGTGCAGCACAGATTCATCTCCACTAAAAGCCGAGGTCCTTAGATCAGGAACAGATCAGACATTTATAGGACATTTCATAACTTTCCCAAATTCTTATGGAAACATTTACAGCACATCCTGCATTGTGCTACTGTGCCCAATGTATTTTATTAACAATAGGGGTTGAGAGGATTGATGTATTCCATGATGGGGCTGTGAGGAGCAATGTACTGCAGGATAGCGTTGAAAGATGGTACAGTATACAAGTAGATCAGAGGACTGAGGCAATGCTGTTTGGTACTGTATATAGCGGGGAAGAGAGGTACAATATACTGCAGCATAATACTGTATATAGAGGGGCTGAGAGGAACAATGTACTGCAGGATAATACTGTGTATAGTGGGTGTGAGGCAGTGACCGGTTTATATGCAAGGGTCGCTATGTGTCCCTCAGGATGTGCAAAACAGCATATGGAGGCCGTGGGAGTGCATTGCAGTCACAGGCATAGCTGTGATTGCAATGCAGAATACAAATAAGTGTTGATCTTTGGCAAGCTATTTGTCCAAGGCAGATTTAAGAAAACCTGCTCTGGGTTTTTATTTTTGAAACTGACTACAGGATGGCAGCGGGGCAGTCCGTTTCCTCCCCGGGCTTTCTATGTTCTTTTGTAAAAACCCCTGCAGCACAGAGTTGGGTGTGTCAGTTTTGGTCTTTCAAGCAGGCAGAGCAGAGGGCTCTGCAGAGCTCAACCTGTGTGAGGCGACACAGGCTAAGCGGAGCCAAAAGGCCTGGTACCCTCATCGTACATGGCGGTGCAGTCGCCATGGCAACAGGTCACAGACTATCTTCTTTCCCGATTGCGATCCGGAAGATACCTCGTGCTGTGCACTGTGTGAGTTTGGACAGTAAACACATTTTGCTGTGAATTTTCCTGTGGTCACTGACTGTGTCACACTGCACCAATCCTGCTGCATTACAAAGGGCTGAGAGGAAAAATGTACTGCAGGATAATACTGTATATACAGAGGATGAAAGGAACAATGTACTGAAGGATAATACTGTATATACAGAGGATGAAAGGAGCAATGTACTGAAGGATAATACTGTATGTACAGAGGATGAGAGGAACGATGTACTGAAGGAAAATACTGTATATAGAGGGACAGAGGTACGATGTAATGAAGGATAATACTGTATATACGGAGGAAGAGAGGTTGCTCTCGTTACTAAATAATGTTAATTGTTATTAAACTACACGTCTTTGAATTATTTATGGAATAAACATTGTTTAATGAAATGTTCATCGATGCTCTGTATCTTTCTCCTTAAATCATAATATACCGTACTACGTGGGCTGTGCTATATACTATGTGGCTGGGCAATACGTGACTGGGCAATATACTACGTGGCTGGGCAATATACTATGTGGCTGGCCAATATACTACGTGACTGGGCAATATACCATACTACGTGGGCTGTGCTATATACTATGTGGCTGGGCAATATACTACGTGGACATGCATATTCTAGAATACCCGATGCGTTAGAATCGGGCCACCATCTAGAACTGTATATACAGAGGATGAGAGGAACAATGTATTGAAGGAAAATACTGTATGTAGAGGGACAGAGGTACGATGTACTGAAGGATAATATTGTATATACAGAGGATGAGAGGAACGATGTACTGAAGGATAATACTGTATATACAGAGGATGAGAGGAACGATGTACTGAAGGATAATACTGTATATACAGAGGATGAGAGGAACGATGTACTGAAGGATAATACTGTATATACAGAGGATGAGAGGAACGATGTACTGAAGGATAATACTGTATATACAGAGGATTAGAGGAACGATGTACTGAAGGATAATACTGTATATACAGAGGCTGAGAGGAACGATGTACTGAAGGATAATACTGTATATAGAGAGGCTGAGAGGAACGATGTACTGAAGGATAATACTGTATATAGAGAGGCTGAGAGGAAGGATGTACTGAAGGATAATACTGTATATAGAGAGGCTGAGAGGAAGGATGTACTGAAGGATAATACTGTATATAGAGAGGCTGGGAGGAAGGATGTACTGAAGGATAATAATGTATATAAAGAGGCTGAGAGGAACGCTGTACTGAAGGATAATACTGTATATAGAGAGGCTGAGAGGAAGGATGTACTGAAGGATAATACTGTATATAAAGAGGCTGAGAGGAACGATGTACTGAAGGATAATACTGTATATAGAGAGGCTGAGAGGAAGGATGTACTGAAGGATAATACTGTATATAGAGAGGCTGAGAGGAAGGATGTACTGAAGGATAATACTGTATATAAAGAGGCTGAGAGGAACGATGTACTAAGGATAATACTGTATATAGAGAGGCTGAGAGGAAGGATGTACTGAAGGATAATACTGTATATAGAGAGGCTGAGAGGAACGATGTACTGAAGGATAATACTGTATATAGAGAGGTTGAGAGGAAGGATGTACTGAAGGATAATACTGTATATAGAGGGCCTGAGAGGAACGATGTACTGAAGGATAATACTGTATATACAGAGGCTGAGAGGAAGGATGTACTGAAGGATAATACTGTATATAGAGAGGCTGAGAGGAAGGATGTACTGAAGGATAATACTGTATATAGAGAGGCTGAGAGGAACGATGTACTGAAGGATAATACTGTATATAGAGAGGCTGAGCGGTACGATGTACTGAAGGATAATACTGTATATTAAGAGGATGAGAGGAAGGATGTACTGAAGGATAATACTGTATATACAGAGGATGAGAGGAACGATGTACTGAAGGATTATACTATATATAGACTTCAAAAACACTGCAGTTATCAAATTTGGTCAGGAAAATAAAACAAGTGTGCAGGAGATTACGGAAATCTCATCTGTTTCCTGGTACTGTAAAACGGAAACATCTTATTTGTATAAGAAAACGCTGCAAAAAAATACAAACAAAAACACAGCTGAATGTGAACATAGCCTGAGGGTAAGGGTTTGTATTGGAGCCTCGGATCCTCCCAGACAATGTGCGGAGGGAGGAGGCTCAGGTAAGAATATACAGATGGGAAACGTGTTAAGACCCCGGACCCCCAGCGGCTGTCCACCTGCAGGAATTCACTTTCCGATACTGATCGGAGCGGATACACTCCTCAATATTACAGCTACTTTGGAGGCTTTTACATTTTGATTTGGGCTTCGAAAAACCCCCTTAAAGGGGCGTGTTGATGGATGGCGAGGTGTAGGGCATATATGAGAGGCAGGGGTGCACATGGCAGGGGAATCTGGGGGTACAGGAGTGAGTGTCGGGTACTTCTTGGTTATTAGGGAGACTCCTAATTTTATGATTTCATGGGGTCTCACTATATTATTAGTGTGTGCATCTCTGGGGTCGTGTCTGACAATGCAGTTATTGGGGTTCTCGCCTGTAAGTGGTGGTTTGGGGGCTGGGCACATGTGGGGGGCAGTGAACCCCCGATTTGGTGGTTGCACGTGAGGAGGAGGATGTATTGGTGCAGGGCGTAGTGACAGTGGTTGGAGGGGACAATCTGTGCCCCGGGCACTACCTACCCCGTTAACCTTCCCGCCGGTTCCGTTATCCCCCGAGGCCGCAGGACGGAGCTGGCGCCCGCGGAGGATTCTGGGAGAGACGTGACTCCGCGGCGTGGAAGGGAGCGGGGCTAATCGAGGCCTCCGGGGAGCAAGGCACCGGTCCACCGTGGGCGGGAGAGCTGACACTGCCGTGATGGTACTGCCGGAGGCCGGGCCCGGGGTCTCTGCGTGTCAAGGCCTCCCGTCACCCACCTGCCACCACCAACATGGCGGCTCCTCCCGCCCGGCCTCAACTCTGCCTCCGCTAACATGGCGACGTCCGGGGGGATTGCTTCCGGCTGTCATGGAGCCGCTGAGTTTCCTCCTGCTCCTTGTACTCACAGGACTACACCGGGCAGAGAAGGAATGGGACCCAGCTGGGTATCTGCTGTACTGCCCTTGCATGGGTGAGAATGGGGGAGACCCTGTGCACCGAGCCCTGTGTGCGGGAGGGGGGGAGACCCTGTGCACCGAGCCCTGTGTGCGGGAGGGGGGGAGACCCTGTGCACCGAGCCCTGTGTGCGGGAGGGGGGGAGACCCTGTGCACCGAGCCCTGTGTGCGGGAGGGGGGGAGACCCTGTGCACCGAGCCCTGTGTGCGGGAGGGGGAGACCCTGTGCACCGAGCCCTGTGTGCGGGAGGGGGAGACCCTGTGCACCGAGCCCTGTGTGCGGGAGGGGGGAGACCCTGTGCACCGAGCCCTGTGTGCGGGAGGGGGAGACCCTGTGCACCGAGCCCTGTGTGCGGGAGGGGGAGACCCTGTGCACCGAGCCCTGTGTGGGGGAGACCCTGTGCACCGAGCCCTGTGTGCGGGAGGGGGAGACCCTGTGCACCGAGCCCTGTGTGGGGGAGACCCTGTGCACCGAGCCCTGTGTGGGGGAGACCCTGTGCACCGAGCCCTGTGTGGGGGAGACCCTGTGCACCGAGCCCTGTGTGGGGGAGACCCTGTGCACCGAGCCCTGTGTGGGGGAGACCCTGTGCACCGAGCCCTGTGTGGGGGAGACCCTGTGCACCGAGCCCGGGAGGGGGGAGACCCTGTGCACCGAGCCCTGTATACGGGAAGGGGGAGACCCTGTGCACCGAGCCCTGTATACGGGAAGGGGGAGACCCTGTGCACCGAGCCCTGTATACGGGAAGGGGGAGACCCTGTGCACCGAGCCCTGTATACGGGAAGGGGGAGACCCTGTGCACCGAGCCCTGTATACGGGAAGGGGGAGACCCTGTGCACCGAGCCCTGTATACGGGAGGGGGGAGACCCTGTGCACCGAGCCCTGTATATGGGAAGGGGGAGACCCTGTGCACCGAGCCCTGTATACGGGAAGGGGGAGACCCTGTGCACCGAGCCCTGTATACGGGAGGGGGAAGACACTGTGCACCGAGCCCTGTATACGGGAGGGGGGAGACCCTGTGCACCGAGCCCTGTATACGGGAGGGGGGAGACCCTGTGCACCGAGCCCTGTATACGGGAAGGGGGAGACCCTGTGCACCGAGCCCTGTATACGGGAGGGGGAGACCCTGTGCACCGAGCCCTGTATACGGGAAGGGGGAGACCCTGTGCACCGAGCCCTGTATACGGGAGGGGGGAGACCCTGTGCACCGAGCCCTGTATACGGGAGGGGGGAGACGCTGTGCACCGAGCCCTGTATACGGGAGGGGGAGACGCTGCGCACCGAGCCCTGTATACGGGAGGGGGAGACGCTGCGCACCGAGCCCTGTATACGGGAGGGGGGAGACGCTGTGCACCGAGCCCTGTATACGGGAGGGGGAGACGCTGCGCACCGAGCCCTGTATACGGGAGGGGGAGACGCTGCGCACCGAGCCCTGTATACGGGAGGGGGAGACGCTGCGCACCGAACCCTGTATACAGGAAGGGGGAGACGCTGCGCACCGAGCCCTGTGTGCGGGAGGGGGGAGACTCTGTGTACTGGAAGGGGGGGGGGAGACACTGTACCGAGCCCTGTGTACTGGGGGGGGGGGGGACACTGTGCACCGAGCCCTGTGTACTGGGGGGGAGACACTGTGCACCGAGCCCTGTATACAGGAAGGGGGAGACCCTATGCACCAAGCCCTGTATACAGGAGGGGGGGGGGGGAGACCCTATGCACCAAGCCCTGTATACGGGAGGAGGGAGACCCTGTGCACCGAGCCCCGTATACGGGAGGGAGGGGGGACACTGTGCAGCGAGCCCTGTATACGGGAAGGGGGAGACCCTGTGCACCGAGCCTTATGAGTGGGCGGAGGGGTGAGACCCTGAGCCCCGTATACAGGAAGGGGGCCCTGGGTATGTAGCACTTTACGGGGAGGGGCATCCTGTGCACTTCTTTCTTGGGTGGGGACAGCGCTTGACAAAATCTCATATTTTCTGCTCCCCATGAAGTTATACTGAGCAGTGATGATGTTTACTCCTCCTCGGTCTTTTCTTACCCAAGGGGCATCTCCACCCAGTCCTGCAGTGCTTAGCTGCCAATTCTCTGCCTGCTCCAAATCCCCAGATTTCATAGCTGCTAGATATTCTCCATGTTATGGAGTCTATGGTGTATGCATTGTACAAAGAAGCAGTGGATGGCACAGCAGCACAGTGTTTCAGCAGTCACATATTAGCAGTTGGGGAGTTTTGGGTGTGGAGTGTAGAAGCAATGATATCATTTCACTCATTAGTGGTTGCATTTCTCTGTGCAGGGCGGTTTGGCAATCAGGCGGATCACTTCCTCGGCTCTTTAGCCTTTGCCAAGATGGTGAATCGGACGCTGGCCGTCCCTCCATGGATTGTTTACAACCACCATCGTCCTCCGTACACCAATGTGAGTGACCAGAATCGACGATCCTTCAGCGTCTCTGGCATTTGTTTTGGTGATTATATTGCTGGTGTTGCTGTAATGATCGGGGGTGTAGAGGAGCCCCACTGCCTCCTACTAATTGGTGCCCTTGTGCTTTTCTGCAGGTGCATGTGTCTTTTGAAGAATATTTCCAGCTGGCCCCCCTTAGCCAGTACCACAGAGTGATGAGTATGGAAGACTTCATGGAGACGTTTGCTGGCAAGTACTGGCTGGCGGAGAAGCGCGTAGCTTACTGCTTTACCGCGGCCGCTCAGAGGAGCCCTGATAAGAAGAGCTGCCCCATGAAGGTGAATAGTGGCTGTGGACCTAGTGATGTAAGGGTACCGTCACACTATACGATTTACCAATGATCACGACCAGCGATACGACCTGGCCGTGATCGTTGGTAAGTCGTAGTGTGGTCGCTGGAGAGCTGTCACACAGACAGCTCTCCAGCGACCAACGATGCCGAGGTCCCCGGCTTAGTAACCCGATGTTTACCCTGGTTACCAGCGTAAAAAAACAAACAAACACTACATACTTACATTCCGGTGTCTGTCCCTTGCCGTCTGCTTCCCGCACTCACTGACTGCCGGCCGTAAAGTGAAAGCACAGCACAGTGGTGACGTCACCGCTGTGCTCTGCTTTCACTTTACGGCCGGCAGTCAGTGAGTGCGGGAAGCAGACGGCAAGGTACCTGACGGACACAGGAATGTAAGTATGTACTGTTTTTTTTTTTTTTACATTTACGCTGGTAACCAGGGTAAACATTGGGTTACTAAGCGTGGTCCTGCGCTTAGTAACCCGATGTTTACCCTGGTTACAAGCGAACGCATCGCTAGATCGGTGTCACACACACCCATCTAGCGATGACAGCGGGAGATCCAGCGACGAAAGAATGTTCCAAACGATCTGCTACGACGTACGATTCTCAGCAGGATCCCTGATCGCTGCTGCGTGTCAGACACAGCGATATCGTATGGATATCGCTGGAACGTCACGAATCGTACCGTCGTAGCGACAAAAGTGCCACTGTGTGACGGTACCCTTAGTGTTTTTGTTTAGATGCAATCAATCCTCATTGGTGTTGAGCGCCAATTATTCTGGTCACCTTAAAGGGGTTTTCCTAATGTGTGGTTCGCATCGTATGGAGGCCAAGCATATGCCTCGCTGCTCCATTCCTTCCAGACTGGTCTCTGCAGAGCCCAGTTCTTGCGATCGGTGGAGGTCCCAGCAGTCGAACCCCTAGTTCTTTCAGCAAACTATTCGCTGTCATATGAAAAACCCATTTATAGGGTTATAACTTATCCACTAGATGGCTGATAAATTACTAGGGGTCTTAGGCCGGCCTAGATGGATGCTTTTTCCAACTGTTCGGCCTACAGCCATCTCGGCTTTCACTCCCATATACAGAGAGATTCGCTCGGCCAAGCACTTTTATGCTCTGTGTGTGAAAGAGAGCAGGTTATTTCAGACATGTGTGACCAGCATATCTCCCAACCATCAGTCAGCTGGCGCCTTTATACACATCAACCCATCCACCAAACCCATTTTTATCGGCCCACTTTAGTCTGTGTACAGCTGGAGCCCCCACCAGTTTGGAGAATCGGACTCCCAAGTGCTCCATATGATTAGAGCGACGGTCACACATGCACACTTCTGCTCCCTTACTGATCTATGGGACTGCTGGAAATAGCCGAGCACTACTTGGCGGACTCATGGGCAATCTTAATCTCCACCATCGCTCCAATTTAATGAGGTGCCGCAGAGTCCAATTCTTGGGATTAGTGGTCGTTTTGGCAATCATCAGGTTAATATTTTGCGACTATCTCCTTCATCTTTTTCAACACCATAGCTATATCACTACAGTGCTACCCTTGCAATAAAGCTTCTCCCCGAAGAACGGACCGCCTAATCATTGTGCTGTCGCACGCAGCAGTCATGGACTAGATGTTGCACTAACCTACTTCTTAATGGTGCCCCCTACTTTTTTTTTTAAATGTCCACGCAACGTGTCGAGAACCAGTAATATGTAGACACAGGGTTCTGTTTTGTGTGCATTAGCGACCCCTTTTAATTGGTATCGTATGCTTCTTCCAGGATGGGAATCCATTTGGCCCTTTCTGGGATCATTTCCATGTGGACTTTTCCCGCTCCGAGCTGTTCGACGGCATTAATTTCGGTGCTCATTATAAAGACGTTTGGCAGAGCCGGTGAGTGCGGGGAAATTTGTTACCAGACATCCCCAAATTTTTCAAAACTCACACATTAGGAATCCTTTGACACATTTGCGTCACAAACAAGACATTTTTGCCCATGGCAACTGAGATTTTGAGTATAAATGCTTGACGCACTAAGGCGTGTTGATCTGATTTTGCCAGGTACCCAGCTTCCACGCACCCTGTCCTCGCCCTGCCAGGGGCACCAGCACAGTTTCCGGTGCTGGAAGAACACAGGAGTTTACAGAAGTACATGGTCTGGTCCGAAAAGATAGTTCAAGAGGGAGAGAAGCAAATTGAAGCCCTGCTTGTCCGACCGTACGTGGGGGTGCATTTGCGAATTGGCTCCGACTGGGTGAGCATTTACTCTTAATGGCGGTCAATTCGCCATTCTGGGCACAGTGGAAAAGCTGAGTGGCAAACCTTTTGTTCGTACCTTATGTCTGTGCTGTAATTTTGCAGTTGCCTAGTCTCCTGCCTGATAGAATCACAATAATGGGGGGGAAATGGTGCCATGTGATCATAAATATGATGCCATTTTTTATTAACCATTGGCGGCATTAACCTTTTGTTATTCATATCTGTCTTCCTGACAGGTTAACGCTTGCAAGATGCTGAAGGATGGCACAGCCGGCCCGCATTTCATGGCTTCCCCTCAGTGTGTTGGGTACAATCGTCTGAAGGCAAAGCCGCTCACCATGAACATGTGTCTGCCGGACCTCAAGGAAATCAAGCGGGCGCTGACGTACTGGGTGAAGAAGACCAAAGCGAGATCCGTATATATAGCAACTGACTCCACATCTTACACTGCTGAGCTACAGAAGGCTCTGGGGGAGAAGGTGAGCAGGCTCTAAGCTTTTTATCATCATACCTTACACTCCAGTCACAGCCTAAGCTGCGTTCACAAATTACTGTTGTCTATCACAACATGTTGTTGATTTAGTTAGACAGCATTTAGATGCATATTTTGCAAACTAAGAGCTAGCAGGAAAGCAGCAGAATAGTGAGCGCAGCTCTGGAAGTCACTAAAGATCCTGTATATTAATCTTTTCAGTTTCTTTTCTTGTAGGTTAAAGTTGTGAGCTTACAACCAGAAGTGGCACAAATAGATCTGTATATTCTGGGACAGTCGGACCATTTTATTGGGAACTGTGTGTCGTCATTCACGGCGTTCGTGAAGAGGGAGCGTGATCTTCAGGGGACGCCCTCCTCCTTCTTCGGGATGGATTCAGTGGTCAGGAAGCCAGATGAGCTGTGAGGGAACGTGGCGTTGAGAGGACATTACCCAAGAATGCTAGTCTGTGGTTAGAGAAGACTAGCAAAGGGGCCAGTTCTAATCCTCACCTGGGAAACCCTGTGCTGCCAAATGTCTGTCTTATTTTATGGGGGTTTTCCCAGTTTGGAGGATGTTGGCTTATCTCTAGGATATGCTCTTACTTTATGATCAGTGGGGATGCCAACTAGAGTTCCCTTAACCACAAGTGTCTGGAAGCGCCCCTGATCAGGCAGTGTGTGGGTGGTGCATCGCTAAGGTCCTTTATTCTTAGGTCGTAGAGACTGTGCCCTCACTGATCTTAAATGAAATGGTATATCCTAGCGACGGGGAATACGACTTCAAGGGGCTTTCTACCATAAAGACTAATGATTTGGAAATGACTGCAGAGTTCCCCAAAGAAGGGTCTGCAGATATGTGTGAATATATAGGCCTTATATATTTTTTTTATTCTGCTTAAAGGGACATTTTCCAAGATGCCCTGATAAAGTAAACTAGAAAAGACATTTGTTCCTATCAACCTTGCCACTTCTGATGGCATACTAAGGAAAGTGGTACCTACTATATGCATTTAAAAAGGAGCCTTAACCGCACAGTGACTGTTCAAATCAAGTACCGGCGCTTGGTGCATCAGGGCGGGGCCAAATATGTAGCTGCTCCTTTCTACCTACTTGTTATCCCTCTATATTTACCCCCTCTTCTTTGATTGACAGCACTGGCTTGATAGAGACAGAGATGGAAAACAGTCAGGTGGTAACATGTAGTTACGGTAAATGGTTGGCCACATCCTGATACACAGAGTGCCTGTGCTATAGGTTGAACTCGATGAACTTAACTACTTACAACTATGAAACTATGGTTTGAACTGTCATTCTGTGCTGACTGTCCCTTTAAGTGAACCTTCCCACTTGTTTTCCCTATAATTCCGCCCCACCTCTTTGACCGCTTTGGATTTATACAGCTAGAGAAGGGTGGGAAACAAGTATTTGGGAAAGATGCACTGAACTATTTGGCCACATCAAGGGTGCCTGAACTTGGTTTGAACAGTCCGTGCTGACACTCCCTTTAAAGAGACTGTCCGCACAGAATAATTGTTCAAAGTACCACCAATCGGTGCTTAATGTCAGGGCCAATACTCTGAATACACCTTCCCACCTGCTGGTTGTCCTCAATCTCTGCCCTCCTGTTGCTTGATTTACAGCTCTGGGTTTCTATGGGCAGAGAAGGGTGGAGATAGATGGAAACCAAGCAGGTGGGATTATGCAGTTAAATGACTGGCCCCCCCATGATGCACCGAGTGCCTGTACTTGGTTTGAACAGTCATTCTGTGCTGACAGTCCCTTTAAAAGGCCACACAGTCTGATTGTTTCCATCAACCTGACAGCTGTATCCTCGTCTGAACTTTCCAGTAAACTTAAGTGCAGTCAGCGGACCCTGTAAAATGAGCCGTCTGCCTATCATCGGGACCACAGTGCGCTGAATGTGAACAGAAGCTTCTACCAATAGTGAGCGTAGAGCTGCGTACATAGGGAGCCACTTACTGAGTCACTGGCACATAAATAACGTGTTCCCATTATTTTTTACTTATTTCTGTAATAAAAAATAAAATCTGACTAGTTCGTCTTCCTGCAAAAATGATGGGATAAAGCAGCTGCTGGATTTCTGCTTGCTCTCAGGAACAGGAAACCTGCTTCTGTTGCAATGATACTGGTAAGTCCACATTGGGCTGACATCTTTATCTTTCCATCTTACGCCCCCCACATACACATTATATAGCTGTGAGCTGAACATTCTCTCCGCCGTTATTGAAGAATACAGTATATGGTTGAAGCTGCGTAAGTCTTTGAGCGTGCTTAGGTGAAAGCGATTACCCAGCGCCTCTTCTGCATCAGAAGGTGATTTGCATTGGCAGGCATTTTCTTTTTAAAGGCACTCTGTGAGCAATGAATGACTGATCAAACCATGTACAGGCGCTGGCTGCACCTTTGTCATAGCCATGCGTTTGAGTTCACTTTCCCACCTGCTTGTTTTCTCAGTCTCTACCCCCTCTCTTTGATTGACAATTCTGGCTTTATAGAGCCAGGGAAGGGTGGATAAAGATGGGAAGGTGAATTTAAATGATTGACACAGAGTGCCGTGCTTGGTTTGATCAGTCATTGGTGCCCCTTTAAATAGAATAAGATGTGTGCATGAGGCATAGCGAACGGCCGTCTATGGGATGCCTGTAGCTCCTCTTGCCTTCCAGTGGGGCAGTGAGAGGTGCTGAAATACCCCTTTAAATTGTGTGCACTGGCACAATCTAAAGAAGCGGGCAGGAGCTTTGTGGCTCCAGAGGGAGATGGGCCTAAGTACAGTGCCATTGATCACACAGGTAGAGGTGCCATTGGCGGTGTGGAGGAGGTCTCTCCGTCTGATGAAACGTATGGACAGCAGGTGTCATCATCGTATACGGGTCTGATCTCGTGCTGCACTTTTGCCAGTCGCCGTACACTGCCATATTACAGTATAGTATTACGCGCCATCAGGTGATCCTTTGCTTCCCTAAGGAAACCTCTGAAAAGGATGTAAAAAAATATACCGTATATACTCGAGTATAAGCTGAAATTTTCAGCACATATTTTTTAGGCTGAAGTGCCCCTCTCGGCTTATACTCGAGTCATAGTCCCTGGGGTAGGGGGAGTGGCGGCTATCACATCATACTTGCCTCCCGGCATGGTCTGCAAGTCCCTGCTTCTCAGATGGGCTCCAGCGCGCTCTTCCTGTATTCAGCGGTCACATGGTACCGCTCATTAAAGTAATGAATATGGACGTGCCTCTACTCCCATAGCCGTGGAGCGCATATTCATTACTTTAATGAGCGGTACCAGTGGCCGCTGAACACCGGAATAGCTGCCGGAGACCATCGGAGAAGCAGGGACCTGCAGACCGCACCAGGAGGGTGAGCCATGCGATATTCACCTGTCCCCGTTCCACCGCCGCGCTGTCTTCTGGGTCCTCTGGCTGTGACATTCAGGTCAGAGGGCGCGATGACGTGGTTAGTGCACGCGCTCTGCCTGAACAGTCACTGCAGAGAGCCGGAAAACAGCGGCGGTGGAATGGGGACAGGTGAATATCGCAAGTGTCGGGGGCCGGAGCCAGCGGTGACTCCGGCACCTGGCCGCCACAGCAACTAGAGGTGAGTATGTCATTTTCTTTTATTTAATTGCAGCAGCATATGGGCCATATTATTCTATGGAGCATCTTATGGGGCCATCAACCTTTATGGAGCAGCATGTGGGGCATATTATTCTATGGAGCATCTTAGGGGGCCATCAACCTTTATGGAGCAGCATGTGGGGCATATTATTCTATGGAGCATCTTAGGGGGCCATCAACCTTTATGCAGGACTATATGGGGCATATTTTAATATGGAGCATCTTATGGGCCCATCATAAACTTTATGGAGCATTATATGGGGCTCTTGATTCAATATGGATATTCAGAAACACTTAACCTACTGATATCTCAATTAATTTTACTTTTATTGGTATCCCTTTATTCCCTATCCCTTTTTATTTTTAAAATTTATCGGTAGCTGCTGCATTTCCCACTCGACTCATTAAGTGTTCCCAGTTTTTTTGTGGCAAAATTAGGGGTCTTGGCTTATACGCGAGTATATACGGTACATTTTTTTAATCTAGAATTTCAGCTGGTCCCTGAATGTAAATAAAACCTACAAAAATACATATTTGTTATCACCGCGACTGTGTGAACTAATAACATCTGAATATTTATCCCGTGCGTGCCATGAATGCGGGAAAGTGTAAAAAAAAAACATATTAAAATGGCGGAATCACTTTTTTCCACCTCTAAAGATGGTACCAATGAAAGCTCCAGTAAAGCTGCAGAAATCGCCACAGAAAATGGAGGTGAAGAGTTCAAGTAAGAAGCATAGGGGCCCCAGGGATTGTGGTACTTAAGGGCCCTCATAGACCTGGAGCGGGGCTGCTGGGAGCTGTAGTTCTACCATATCAGCCGGTGTAGCTGCCGCTTGTGGGCGTGGTTACGCAGCTGTTACTAAGGAAGTACAAACCGCGGCCTGTTGACCGTTGCTAAGGAAGTGAGCGCGTCTTTGCGAGGCCTGTTGCTAAGGAAGTGAGAGCCGGCGGTCAGTCGGCATCCGGCGGGTGGACAGAGGGACGGAATGACCGGCGGCTGGGACATGGCAGGTGAGGGGCAACCCGGAGATATCGGGGGCAGCTGTGGGGGTGTCTGCACATGGCGAGGAGGCGGCCGGGCACCGGACAGGGCCCAGCGGGGAGCAGCATGGCCTGGGGCTGAGGGGACTGGAGAAAGCAGGGATTAAGGAGTGATGGCTCAGGACAGTCTGTAGTGGCCACCGGGACCCGTATAGTATCCGTGAGCGTGCCCTCTAAATGCCAACCGGAGCCCTGCAGGGCGGGATGCTGACATGCTGGTACCTGACATGGTGAGGTCATACCTGGGACCTGGCACCGTGTGATGGTGTCATACCTGGGACCTGGCACCGTGTGATGGTGTCATACCTGGGATCTGGCACCGTGTGATGGTGTCATACCTGGGACCTGGCACCGTGTGGTGGTGTCATACCTGGGACCTGGCACCGTGTGGTGGTGTCATACCTGGGACCTGGCACCGTGTGGTGGTGTCATACCTGGGACCTGGCACCGTGTGGTGGTGTCATACCTGGGACCTGGCACCGTGTGGTGGTGTCATACCTGGGACCTGGCACCGTGTGGTGGTGTCATACCTAGGACCTGGCACCGTGTGGTGGTGTCATACCTGGGACCTGGCACCGTGTGGTGGTGTCATACCTGGGACCTGGCACCGTGTGATGGTGTCATACCTGGGACCTGGCACCGTGTGGTGGTGTCATACCTGGGACCTGGCACCGTGTGGTGGTGTCATACCTGGGACCTGGCACCGTGTGGTGGTGTCATACCTGGGACCTGGCACCGTGTGGTGGTGTCATACCTGGGACCTGGCACCGTGTGGTGGTGTCATACCTGGGACCTGGCACCGTGTGGTGGTGTCATACCTGGGACCTGGCACCGTGTGGTGGTGTCATACCTGGGACCTGGCACCGTGTGGTGGTGTCATACCTGGGACCTGGCACCGTGTGGTGGTGTCATACCTGGGACCTGGCACCGTGTGGTGGTGTCATACCTGGGACCTGGCACCGTGTGGTGGTGTCATACCTGGGACCTGGCACCGTGTGGTGGTGTCATACCTGGGACCTGGCACCGTGTGGTGGTGTCATACCTGGTACCTGGCACCGTGTGGTGGTGTCATACCTGGGACCTGGCACCGTGTGGTGGTGTCATACCTGGGACCTGGCACCGTGTGGTGGTGTCATACCTGGGACCTGGCACCGTGTGGTGGTGTCATACCTGGGACCTGGCACCGTGTGGTGGTGTCATACCTGGGACCTGGCACCGTGTGGTGGTGTCATACCTGGGACCTGGCACCGTGTGGTGGTGTCATACCTGGGACCTGGCACCGTGTGGTGGTGTCATACCTGGGACCTGGCACCGTGTGGTGGTGTCATACCTGGGACCTGGCACCGTGTGGTGGTGTCATACCTGGGACCTGGCACCGTGTGGTGGTGTCATACCTGGGACCTGGCACCGTGTGGTGGTGTCATACCTGGGACCTGGCACCGTGTGGTGGTGTCATACCTGGGACCTGGCACCGTGTGGTGGTGTCATACCTGGGACCTGGCACCGTGTGGTGGTGTCATACCTGGGACCTGGCACCGTGTGGTGGTGTCATACCTGGGACCTGGCACCGTGTGGTGGTGTCATACCTGGGACCTGGCACCGTGTGGTGGTGTCATACCTGGGACCTGGCACCGTGTGGTGGTGTCATACCTGGGACCTGGCACCGTGTGGTGGTGTCATACCTGGGACCTGGCACCGTGTGGTGGTGTCATACCTCGGCCGCCGCAGGGCCCCATGCTGCTTGTGCCAGATTCTGCCTCTTCTGTCAGTACAGCTCCACACAATCCTGCATCCTCTGGGAAGGCGATGTGACTGCTCTGTCCTGCGATCACTCTTGGGCTGTTTCCCCACTGGACTCTTTTCAGCCTTTCCTGTAGACAATAGTGGCCCTAGACCTATAGCCCATGTGTGGAATGACAAGTTGTTTACATCTACAAGATTCCCTTTCTCTGAATGTTTTTTTTTTTTCTCGATTTCACCATTTTTCGTTATACTTGTTGACTAGGGTTGGGCGATTTTTGCCAAAAAAATTAACCCCTTCATGACCTTAGGATTTTCCATTTTTCCATGTTCGTTTTTCGCTCCCCTCCTTCCCAAAGGCATAACTTTTTTATTTTTCCGTCAATATGGTCATGTGAGGGCTTATTTTTTGCGGGACAAGTTGTACTTTTGAACGACATCATTGGTTTTTGCATGTCGTGTACTAGAAAACGGGAATAAAATTCCAAGTGTGGTGAAATTGCAAAAAAAAGTGCAATCCCACACTTGTTTTTTGTTTGGCTATTTTGCTAGGTTCACTAAATGCTAAAACTGACCTGCCATTGTGATTCTCCAGGTCATTATGAGTTCATAGACACCAAACATGTCTGGGTTGTCTTTTATCTAAGTGGTGAAAAAAAAATTCCAAACTTTGCTAAAAAAAAAAAAAAATTGCGCCGTTTTCTGATACCCGTAGCGTCTCCACTTTTCGTGATCTGGGGTCAGGTGAGGGCTTACTTTTTTCACGCTGAGCGGACGTTTTTAGTGATTCCATTTTGGTGCAGATACGATTTTTTGGTCGCCCGTTATTGCATTTTAATGCAATGTCGCAGTGACCAAAAAAACGTAATTCTGGCGTTTTTTTTTCTTTCTCCCTATGCTGTTTAGCGATCAGGTTAATCCTTATTTTTTTATTGATCGGGCGATTCTGAATGCGGCGATACCAAATATGTGTGCTTTGATTTTATTTTTTTTTTGTTGTCGTTTTATTTTGAATGGGGCGAAAGGGGGGTGATTTAAACTTTTATATTTTTTTCATTTTTTTTTTTTTTAATGTTTCTTTTTATTAACTTTTGCCATGCTTCATTATCCTCCATGGAAGGCTAGAAGCTGGCACAACTCGATCGGCTCTGCTACATAGCACCGATCATTAGATCACTCCTATGTAGCTGAATTCCAGCATTGCTATGAGCGCCGACCACAGGGTGGCGCTCACAGCAGCCTGGCATCAACAACCACAGAGGTCTCAAGGAGACCTCAGGTTGTCATGCCGACGCATCGCTGACCCCCGATCACATGACGGGGGGTCGACGATGTGCTCATTTCCGGCCCGATGGCCGGAAGCGTTAGTTAAATGCCGCTGTCAGCGTTTGACAGCAGCATTTAACTAGTTGATAGCAGCTGGTGGATCGCGATTCTACCCGTCGCTATTGTGGGCACATGTCAGCTGTTCAAAACAGCTGACATATCCCGGCTTTGATGCGGGCTCACCGCCGGAGCCCGCATCAAAGCAGGGGATCTGACCTCGGACGTACTATCCCGTGGTCAGAAAGGGGTGAAAATCTCATTTTTTTTTTTTCTTCATATAATTATAAAGGGAATTTGTCACCAGGTTTTTTCTATGTAATCTGACAATAAAATAATGTAGGGGCAGAGACCCTGATTCCAGTGGTGTCACTTACTGTTCTGCTTACTCTAGTTTTGTTAAAATCCCTATTATATTTGCTGCAGATCTAGCTGTTCTCTGAATGCTAAGCTCTGCATAACCCCTCTCGCATCACTGATTGCCAGCTTTTTGTGTACACTGCATAGGCAGAAAGCTTCCGATCAGAGATGAGGGCAGGGCTACGTAGAGGAAGAGGACTACATGGCACGAAACAATATGAGATCAAGAAAAATATGTCCCTTAGATAATATGGTATCAGGCAATGATATAAATCATGATTGTTACCCGAATAAGTCCTACATCAAGGGGAACAAGATTATTTTTAAAATAAAGCAGGTGCCTCTTGTGTGAGGGATTGCACAGTGAACAATCTATGCGTGCTGTAGCAATAATATTAGTTCTAGTCACGATGGTGGGTCTAAGTGGGCTATAACATAATGTATGGCACAAAACAACTAGTCACTCAGCTGTCCCCTTTAAGCCTGGGGCTACTCCATGACTTTGGAAACCTGAAGATGCACAATTCGTAAAGCGGTGTGTCTTGTAATGAATCTGGTGCATCTAAAGGTACCTTCACACTCAGCGACGCTGCAGCGATACCGACAACGATGTCGATCGCTGCAGCGTCGCTGTTTGCTCGCTGGAGAGCTGTCACACAGACGGCTCTCCAGCGACCAACGATCCCGAGGTCCCCGGGTAATCAGGGTAAACATCGGGTTACTAAGCGCAGAGCCGCGCTTAGTAACCCGATGTTTACCCTGGTTACCAGCGTAAAAGTAAAAAAAACAGTACATACTTACCTACCGCTGTCTGTCCCCGGTGCTCTGCTTCTCTGCACTCCTCCTTCACTGACTGTGAGCACAGCGGCCAGAAAGCAGAGCGGTGACGTCACCGCTGTGCTTTCCGGCTGACCGACGCTCACAGCCAGTACAGGAGGAGTGCAGAGAAGCTGAGCGCCGGGGACAGACAGCGGTAGGTAAGTATGTAGTTTGTTTTTTTAACGTTTACGCTGGTAACCAGGGTAAACATCGGGTTACTAAGCACGGCCCTGCGCTTAGTAACCCGATGTTTACCCTGGTTACCAGTGAAGACATCGCTGGATCGGTGTCACACACGCCGATCCAGCGATGTCTGCAGGGAGTCCAGCGACGAAATAAAGTTCTGGACTTTCCTCAGCGACCAACGATCTCCCAGCAGGGGCCTGATCGTTGGTCGCTGTCACACACAACGATTTAGTTAACGATATCGTTATGTGTGAAGGTACCTTTACTCCTGCCGACTAATGTCGCTCTTGATTCATCAGCCCCCATCTCGTCCCGCTGTGCATGGCTTGCTGCGTACACGTTGGGATGTGTCATCATCTGCCCCCCGAAAGCTGAAGTGCCATAGGGTATAGATATGACTGCTATACATGCTGATCACACTGCATCCGGGGGGCAGACTGAATGTTTTGTGTTTTGGGGGGATGGGGGTTTAAACCACCGATGGGACAAGAGAGGGAAAAAAATGAACCGAGCGGACAGATTTCTTGAACTTCTTCTATTTTTGTTTTCTGTGTGCGTTTCTTCAAATGGGTACAGAAAGGGCAGTAAGCCACGTCTCTGTGCCCATCTGCCCAAACGGCCACGTTCATAGATAAAACACAAACGAAATCCCCCCTTTCTTTGACGTTGTATTCTATGGTCCTATCGGCGGTTCATCTGAATCCCTGTTGTAGGCCAGTCTCACACGTCCATTTTTTTCCCGGTACCAGAAGTGTCAATGTCCGTGTGTGTAATACTTGTGGCAACCATGTACTGCATCAGTACAATACGCACGGACACCTCATTAATTTATAGCACAGGCGGCGGGTGCTGAATACTCCCATCAGCGTCTCCTGCTGTCACTGTTATTAGTGGCAGCAGGGGTAGGCTTATTGGAGTAATAATCCTATCAGCCACCGCCTACTCTCATTGTTATCACTTAAATATAACTCTCATCATTCTCCTCTGCTCACGTTGATCGCCGGCAGAGCAGGGGAGAATGATGAGTCGTCTTCAGCACCCGGCGCCGGGGAACAGCGCTTGCTGTACCGCTGCTGCTCAGGCACCTGTGTGTGTCACATGGATAACATCCCAGTGTGCTCCTCGTTTTGTGGCCCATGCTGCCGGTAAAAAACAGTCATGTCTACGTATGGGTCACATGGTCCATGGAAACACACTGACATGTGCACAGCAACATAGATTTCAATGTGTCTACTTGTGTCAGTGTCTCCGGTGCGTGTGAAAACTGTGACAGAGGCCTTAGGGAGATTCAGACAGAACCCCACTCCCCATCACTGAAGAAATGCAGTGCCTCCTTTCCAGGCCACCTGCGCACCTTATTGCCAGCACTGCTGCCGCCTTTGCCTTGATATTGGCAAATTTTTTTTGTTATTTTAATGAAAATCGGAACTGTGCGTCGTTTAAGTGGCAAATGAATCTAATCTGATTAATCATCCATCTTTGCCATCCTTACTTTGGACACCGTTGCTCAAGAAAACCGAGAAAAAATTGATGTCTAGCCATGCCATGTTTGAAGCTGCTGTGATCAATCGATTTTCTCATTATAATGTGGATTTGCGCTGACTTTGACCCGCAGGAAACCGATCACCTGTTTTTATGCCGCACTCGGGGGTCACAAGTCTAATTTCTAGACAGGGAAGGGCAGATGGAAGGACAATAAGTATGAAGGGTAAAACATTAAGTTTATTTGGACAAAGAAGGGTAGAAGGCGGCATTAAGAACACAAAAAGTGCCTGCACTCACACAGGTGACATAGTATTGCTCCAAAGGAGTGAACACCATACAATGTAAAATGTGAGACAGTTAGTGGAACAAAAACAATGGACTGTGGATATAAGGATAGAAAATACCTATTAGGAGATGTGTCAACAAGTATGAAATATGTAAACATATAAACACATCCAATGAGGTCAAAATATACAAGTTGGATTCAATATGGGTAGTATATGAACGGATATAACGTGTATTTCACTTTAAAGGGAAGCTAAACAGTCGATGAATGGTAGCCATGTCTGATGTGCCTAAACACAGAAAGATGGTAGGGTAGCCATAAGGCCGTGGAGAGAATCAAAGTGCCATGTAATGGCAAGACTTACATTCCATGGGATAATGGGGAAGAGACAGGAGGTCGGGGGTGCGGCACCTCTGGTGGTGGTGAGGCGGCGGCTTGGGCAGTTGGTGAGGCGGTGGCTAGGGCAGTTGGTGAGGCGGCGGCTCGGGCAGTTGGTGAGGCGGCGGCTCGGGCAGTTGGTGAGGCGGCAGCTCGGGCAGTTGGTGAGGCGGCGGCTCGGGCAGTTGGTGAGGTGGTAGCTTCGGCGGTTGGTGACGCGGCATCTCCGGTGGTGGTGAGTCGGCGGAATCGTTATTGTTGGCTGTAGATTCTCCTGAAGAGATGGGTTTTCAGGTTCCATCTGAAGGATCCGAGGGTGGTGGATAATCGGATGCGTTGAATTCCAGAGGATGGGGGATATTCAGGAGAAATCTTGGAGGCGGTTGTGTGGGGAATGAATAAGTGTGGAGGAGAGTAGGAGGTCTTGGGAGGATCGAAGATTACGTGAGGGAAGATATTGGGAGATTAGTGCAGAGATATAGGGAGGGGACAGGTTGTGGATGGCTTTGTAGATCAGTGTTAGGCCGGGATCACACATGCGAGAAACACGTCCGTGTCTCGCATGTGAAATCCAAGCTCTGGCGCCGGCACTCCAGAGCGGAGCATGCGGCTGCATAGCAACACATGGAGCCGCACGCTCCGCTCTGAAGTTCCGGCGCCAGAGCTTGGATTTCACATGCGAGACACAGACGTGTGTCTCGCATATGTGATCCCGGCCTTAGAGTTTGAACTGGATTCGTTGGGGAATTTGGAGCCAGTGGAGGGATTTGCAGAGGGGAGATGCAGGGGAGTAGTGAGGAGAGAGGTGGATTAGTCGGGCAGCAGACTTGACGACAGACTGGAGCCATGCAAGAGAGTTAACGCGGAGGCCACAGAGGAGGGTGTTGCAGTAATCGATGCGGGAGATGATGAGGGCATGCACAAGAGTTTTAGTTGATTGTAGGCTGAGTAAAGGACGGATTCTGTCAATATTTTTGAGTTGGAGGCGACAGGAGGTGGCAAGAGTTTAGATGTGCGGTTTGAAGGACAGGGCAGAGTCGAGAGTTACCCCGAGGCAGCGGATTTCAGGTGCAGGAGAGAGCGTGATGCCGTTTACCATAATAGATAGATCAGGTAGGGGGGATACGCGAGATGGGGAAAGATGATGAGTTCGGTTTTGTCTACATTGAGTTTTAGGAAGTGAGAGGTGAAGAAGGAGGATATGGCTGACAGACACTCCGGGATTCTGGACAGCAGAGAGGTGACATCTGGGCCAGAGAGGTAGATCTGAGTGTCGTCTGCATACAGGTGGGACTTTGAGTTGTTCTAGGCTGTTATACCTGATAATCAACGAGCAGCTCGGGACCCTTGAAGTATCTGGAGGCGACTCTCACATTATATTCCTGCCCAGGATGATGGAACTCTGCCAGGCCCCAATCTATTAGTCGGACTCTGAGCTTTCTGTGCTCATGGTTCCTCATATTGTTTGCAGTATTATTATTATTATTATTTATTGTTATAGCGCCATTTATTCCATGGCGCTTTACATGTGAGGAGGGGGTATACATAATAAAAACAAGTACAATAATCTTAAAAAATACAAGTCATAACTGGTACAGGAGGAGAGAGGACCCTGCCGACGAGGGCTCACAATCTACAAGGGATGGGTGAAGATACAGTAGGCGAGGGTAGAGCTGGTCATGCAGCGGTTTGGTCGATCGGTGGTTACTGCATGTTATAGGCTTGTCGGAAGAGGTAGGTCTTCAGGTTCTTTTTGAAGGTTTCGATGGTAGGCGAGAGTCTGATATGTTGGGGTAGGGGTGATACGCGAGAGAAATCTTGTATACGATTGTGGGAAGAGGAGATAAGAGGGGAGTAGAGAAGGAGATCTTGTGAGGATCGGAGGTTGCGTGTAGGTAAGTACCGGGAGACGAGGTCACAGATGTATGGAGGAGACAGGTTGTGGATGGCTTTGTATGTCATGGTTAGGCTTTTGTACTGGAGTCTCTGGGCAATGGGGAGCCAGTGAAAGGATTGACAGAGGGGAGAGGCCGGGGAATAGCGGGGGGACAGGTGGATTAGTCGGGCAGCAGAGTTTAGAATAGATTGGAGGGGTGCGAGGGTGTTAGAGGGGAGGCCACAGAGCAGGAGGTTGCAGCAGTCAAGGCGAGAGATGATGAGGGCATGGACTAGGGTTTTTGCAGATTCTTGGTTGAGGAATGAACGGATTCGTGAAATATTTTTGAGTTGAAGTCGGCAGGAAGTGGAAAGGGCTTGGATATGTGGCCTTTTAAGAGCCCTGACAAGGAGTTGGTCCTGTGATCAGCAGATGAGGATTGTAGCAGTGCTGTCACAGTCCAATCACTGGGCGTCGTCTTTGCAGAATCATTGTGAGCGCTGATCAAAGGTCCGTCCAGCACTGAGTACATCATGCGCTGTACAGCTTTGTTTTCTCAACTCCCAAAAGGCCATTATTGCAAGCAGGAGCATGAAAGGTAAAGTATTTCCTGCCTGATGAGACTGCTCCAAGGCTGGGCAGCGAGACACCATGTAACCTAAGATGGGAAGCGAGTCACCATAATGCAAATTTACATTTATTAGACTTTTAGTAGTCGTATATCAGATGCTCTGATCTACTATATAATTGTGTAAGGGTCACTTCCGTCTGTCTGTATATTCATTGGTCGCGGCCTATGTCTGTCATGGAATTCCAAGTCGCTGACTGGTCGTGGCAAAACGCCCACGACCATTGCCACGACCAATCAGCGACGGGCAGAGTCCGGCGGCAAAATGGCCGCTCCTTCCTCCCCGCAGTCAGTGCCCGCTCCATACTCCCCTCCAGTCAGCCCTCACACAGGGTTAATGGCAGCGTTAATGGACCGCGTTATGCCATGGTGTAATGCACTCCATTAACGCAGCTTATTAACCCTGTGTGACCAAATTTTTTCTATTGATGCTACGTATGCAGCATCAATAGTAAAAAAAACTAATGTTACAAATAATAATAATTAAAAAAAAAAAAAAAAAGGTTATTCTCACCCTCCAACGTGCGCGCTGTCCTCGGCAGTGCAAGCGGCAGGTTCCGGTGCCAAGGATGCTATGCGAGAAGGACCTTCCATGATGTCATGGTCATGTGACCGTGATGTCTTCACAGGTCCTGCGCTCATACCAATCCTGGGACCAGAAGCTGCCGCGTGCACCGCACACAGGCGCCAGGACTACAAGGGGCCTTCAGACGGTGAGTATATGTTTATTTTTTATTTTAAGTCTTTTTTTTAACCACGCATATAGTGCCCACATTGCTATATACTATGTGGGCTGTGTTACATACTGCGTGGGCTGCGTTATATACTACATGGCTGCTATATACTTCGTGGGCAGTGTTATACACTATGTGGGTAATGTTATATACTGCGTGGGCTGCGTTATATACTACGTGGTCAGTGTTATACTATGTGGGCTGTGTTATATACTGTTTGGGCTGTGTTATATACTGCGTGGCCACAGTTATATATTGTGTGGCCTGTATTAACACATAGGGTATTCAAGAATATGTTGTGGCCTGTGCTATATACTATGTGGCTGCTATATACATACATATTCTAGAATACCCGATGCGTTAGAATCGGGCCACCATATAGTCAATACATCGTGTCAGCGGTATCATCCTGGAGCGTGCAGGTCTGGTGGGGAGGAGCATGACGCCTACCATTTAATAATGAAGTTAGCAGATAAAGTGGGGGTTCAGGTTGTGGCTGTTTAGTAGTTATTACTGATTACTAATTTTTGTGTGTACATACATAACACTACTTATCCTGTATTATACTCCAGAGCTGCACTCACTAATCTGCTGGTGGAGTCACTGTGTACATACATTACATTACTTATCCTGTACTGATCCTGAGTTACATCCTATATTATACTCCAGAGCTGCACTCACTATTCTGCTGGTGCAGTCACTGTGTACATACATTACATTACTTATCCTATACTAATCCTGAGTTACATCCTGTATTATACCCCAGAGCTGCACTCACTATTCTGCTGGAGGAGTCACTGTGTACATACATTACATTACTTATCCTGTACTGATCCTGAGTTGCATCCTGTATTATACTCCAGAGCTGCACTCACTATTCTGCTGGTGGAGTCACTGTGTACATACATTACATTACTTATCCTATACTAATCCTGAGTTACATCCTGTATTATACCCCAGAGCTGCACTCACTATTCTGCTGGAGGAGTCACTGTGTACATACATTACATTACTTATCCTGTACTGATCCTGAGTTGCATCCTGTATTATACTCCAGAGCTGCACTCACTATTCTGCTGGTGGAGTCACTGTGTACATACATTACATTACTTATCATGTACTGATCCTGAGTTACATCCTGTATTATACTCCAGAGCTGCACTCCCTATTCTGCTGGTGCAGTCACTGTGTACATACATTACGTTACTTATCCTGAGTTACATCCTGTATTATACTGCAGAGCTGCACTCACTATTCTGCTGGAGGAGTCACTGTGTACATACATTACATTACTTATCCTGTACTGATCCTGAGTTACATACTGTATCATACTCCAGAGCTGCACTCACTATTCTGCTGGTGCAGTCACTGTGTACATACATTACGTTACTTATCCTGAGTTACATCCTGCATTATACCCCAGAGCTGCACTCACTATTCTGCTGGATGAGTCACTGTGTACATACATTACGTTACTTATCCTGAGTTACATCCTGTATTATACCCCAGAGCTGCACTCACTATTCTGCTGGATGAGTCACTGTGTACATACATTACGTTACTTATCCTGAGTTACATCCTGTATTATACTGCAGAGCTGCACTCACTATTCTGCTGGTGGAGTCACTGTACATACATTACATTACTTATCCTGTACTGATCCTGAGTTACATCCTGTATTATACTGCAGAGCTGCACTCACTATTCTGCTGGTGGAGTCACTGTGTACATACATTACATTACTTATCCTGTACTGATCCTGAGTTACATCCTGTATTATACTCCAGAGCTGCACTCACTATTCTGCTGGTGGAGTCTGTGTACATACATTTAGCTTTCTGGATCAGTCAGTATCGCACATGACACCCTTGTATTCTTATCTTATCCCAGAACGATAGGTTGTAAGTGCAGACACGTGATCTCTGATCCTTTATCTGATTGGCCCATTTTTGATCTATGCTAATGAGGCACCTTTGCCAGATTACCGGGGCAGTGTTGCATTTAGTAGCTAGGATCCAGCTCTGGATCATGGAATTCACTGTGGTGTAGAAAATCCATCCTTCCCTCTGGGATCGCTTCTTTGTCACACGTCTTCAGTGCTGGGACATTTATATTCCTAGCTGTCACTGATATCATCCACTGCATTTATAATGCTTCAAGCTGCGTTTAAGACTGCCTACCCTTTAATAGTGATGCACCTGTGTGTAGCAGTATATGGGAGGCTCTGAGCATAACAGAAATAGCGTCTCTTCCTCTCCTGTGACCCACTTTGCTGGCACACTGACCTGAACAGGCGCTCTGCTCTCCACAGAGATGACATATGTTGTGCAGAGCCGCTGCGTAATACGCTACGTGCCAGATCACATGGAGGAATGCCAGAATCCACAGCAGACACCTCTACTCCTAGATTGACTTCAGTTAGGTTCACAATGTAATACTTTTTTTTGCATTTGTTCTTTTTCTTTGTCTGTAGGGTGGTAGTTGGAAGACTGGTAAAGTGACCTGGCGCTCCAGACCCAACAAACCAATACAAGATGTCTAAGTTAAAGAGCTCGGAGTCTGTGCGAGTTGTGGTGCGATGTCGGCCCATGAACAGCAAGGAGATAGCTGCCGGGTTCGATAAAGTAGTCGATGTGGATGTTAAGCTCGGTCAAGTGGCCGTAAGGATTCAGAAAGGAGCCTCTAACGAGCTGCCGAAAACCTTCACTTTCGATGCAGTCTACGACGGTAACTCTAAGCAGGTGGAGCTTTATGATGAGACATTCAGGCCTCTGGTGGACTCAGTCTTGCTCGGCTTTAATGGAACCATTTTTGCATACGGCCAGACAGGCACCGGGAAAACATACACAATGGAAGGGTTAAGGGGCGACATCGAGAAGAGGGGGGTCATACCAAACTCATTTGATCACATCTTCACTCACATTTCAAGGTCCCAGAACCAACAGTACCTTGTGAGAGCTTCATACCTAGAGATCTATCAAGAGGAGATCAGAGATCTTCTCTCTAAAGACCAATCTAAGCGGCTGGAGCTGAAAGAAAGACCAGACACAGGCGTCTACGTGAAGGACCTGTCTTCTTTTGTCACCAAGAGTGTGAAAGAGATTGAACACGTGATGAACGTGGGGAACCAGAACCGCTCGGTTGGCTCAACGAATATGAATGAGCACAGTTCCCGTTCACATGCCATCTTCATGATTACCATTGAGTGCAGCGAGCTCGGGTTAGACGGTGAAAATCATATCCGCGTGGGAAAGTTGAATCTAGTAGACTTGGCCGGAAGTGAACGGCAAACAAAGACCGGAGCCCAAGGGGAAAGGCTCAAAGAGGCTACTAAGATTAACCTGTCCCTCTCCGCACTAGGAAATGTGATTTCTGCCCTCGTAGATGGAAAGAGCACCCACATACCATACAGAGATTCCAAACTTACCAGATTATTGCAAGACTCTTTGGGCGGCAATGCCAAAACGGTCATGGTGGCAAATATTGGCCCTGCCTCATATAACGTTGAGGAGACACTGACCACTCTACGTTACTCCAACCGTGCCAAAAACATCAAGAACAAGCCTAGAGTGAATGAAGACCCTAAAGATGCATTATTAAGGGAATTCCAAGAAGAGATCGCAAGGCTCAAGGCCCAGCTGGAGAAAAGGGTTGTGGGTAAAAGACACAAAAGGGGAAAAAGAAGATTTGGCGCGGGGGAGGACGATGAAGATGGAGATTCTTGTGAAGGAGAGGATGAGGTGGAGGATAAAGAAGACTATTGGCGGGAGCAGCAGGAGAAGCTGGAAATTGAGAAAAAGGCCATTATTGAAGACCACAGTCTGGTTGCAGAGGAAAAACTGAAACTCCTACAGGAGAAGGAACGGAAGATGGATGACCTAAGAAGAGAGAAGGAAGCTATGGAAATGCTGACAGCTAAAGTGAAGGTAAAAGGACTTTTTTTTTTTTTTTTTTTTTTTTTAACGTCGCCTCCTAACTTGTCATAGAGAACTTCATTCTGGTGAGTTCTTCTGTTCTTGATACAGTAACAATAGTATCAGTAGTTGGAAGTGTTCATGACCTCGTATTGACTGTGTGTCTTGTGCCCACTAGGGTCAACTTAGTGTAGATTAAATACCCATCCCAGGAGCTGCCTTAGATCTCACAAGCCCCTACCCAACAAACGCAAAATTTGTGGCCAATGGTGTGGTAGTTCTCTAAAGGACAATGAATATTTCTCACTCACTTTTTGGAAAGGGTCATACAAGATGTTTTTGATTTCACCCTTTTGTATCACGTCATTACCTTTCATTTCTCGATAGTACCATTCACTACTTATGTTATGCCAAGAGGACAGAGTTCTCTGATCATAACTGATGATAATTAATTGGGCTGGTCATTGGTTCTTTCAATATTTTATTTTTCTTAGTTGCAGAAAGCCTATTGGTGGCTTAAATGCTTGGTCATGTTACAAGATCTTGTTCCCTTTCCAGTCATTGTCTATCACACTGCCTAGTGTCCATCTTCTTCACTGGTCCTCATCGTCCTTCTGGGTTTAATCAAAGCTCCACACACTAATTCTATTGATTGTGGTCCTTTCATGGTTGCAGGATGCCAAATGTAGGGTACCTTAGTGTTTGTACTAATGGCCACTCTTCATAATTCACACTAATTTTGAGTCAATCTCTCAGGCTATGGAGAGTAAACTTCTTGTCGGTGGAAAGAACATTGTAGACCACACCAACGAGCAGCAAAAGATCCTTGAGCAGAAGAGACATGAGATCGCTGAGCAGGCAAGTAATAAATCAGCTTGAAAAAGCCAATATTTTGGCTACAGAGGGGGGCACAGAGGTCTCACTTGTCTGTTTTCTAGAAACGTCGAGAGCGAGAGATGCAGCAAGAGATGGAAAATCGAGATGAGGAGACGCTGGAGCTCAAAGAGACTTACAGTTCTTTACAGCAAGAGGTTGACATCAAAACTAAGAAGCTCAAAAAGGTGAGGGCCATTTGCACTTTGCTTTTTTTTGCCGATAGTTCCAACACGGATGATTGAAACATGGTATGGTGGCACCAATGAAAGAGTTCATTCTTTCTCATTTGTTCTCCAGCTCTTCTCTAAACTTCAAGCTGTAAAAGCCGAGATCCATGACTTGCAGGAAGAACACATTAAGGAGCGTCAGGAGCTGGAGCAGACGCAGAACGAGCTCACCAGAGAGCTGAAATTAAAGTTAGTGTTTGGGGTCAGACCATAGTTGGCACAAGTGATATATCTGCCTGACAACAAATACACTATGGAAGCAATGGTCACACATGCACACTACAGCTACCTTATGGAAGCAATGGTCACACACGCACATTACCGCTACCTTATGGAAGCCATGGTCACACACGCACACTACCGCTACCTTATGGAAGCCATGGTCACACACGCACACTACCGCTACCTTATGGAAGCCATGGTCACACACGCACACTACCGCTACCTTATGGAAGCAATGGTCACACACGCACACTACCGCTACCTTATGGAAGCAATGGTCACACACGCATTATGGAAGCCATGGTCACACACGCACACTACCGCTACCTTATGGAAGCAATGGTCACACATGCACACTACCGCTACCTTATGGAAGCAATGGTCACACATGCACACTACCGCTACCTTATGGAAGCCATGGTCACACACGCACACTACCGCTACCTTATGGAAGCAATGGTCACACACGCACACTACCGCTACCTTATGGACGCTATGGTCACACATGCACACTACCGCTACCTTATGGAAGCCATGGTCACACACGCACACTGCCGCTACCTTATGGACGCTATGGTCACACATGCACACTACCGCTACCTTATGGAAGCCATGGTCACACACGCACACTGCCGCTACCTTAGGGTGCGGTGTGGGGTAACACATGCGCATTAATGGTTCATTCACACTGAGGATATGGGATGCTCGTTTTCGGCCCAGGTTAGGGATCATGTATTAATTGCCTATCCTATAGATAGGTGTTTAGTGTTGTATGTGAGAGAATGGACAGTGACTGAACTTTCTCCTTTAGACTTTCACATTGATTTTCCAAATGGGAACTATGGAGATATTGGGGTGTTGATCCCTGATCAGAACTCCCTAATGAGACCTGTGCTCTGGAGTTGGTGCATAACTGTAAATAATGTGAGCACTTGCCAAGTGCTATTCTAGTATGTCAAAGTGATGGTGTGAGGTTGTAATGTCGTTTAAGGTCATCCTCAGCAGATACATAGACAGTGTCTGCCCGACTGCGAGCTCATCTCACTTTACTCTGTTTCCAAAACAAAGTGAATCCGTGAGAACAGTGCTAGAACAGATTTCTTCATCACTCTGGCACCACAATACCTGCACATGATGCCACCCTGACATACGACACGTACTGGAATATGGCCATCTTTAAAGGGGTATTCCCATTTCCAAGATACCATCCGAATATGTAGTAGGTATAATAAGCATATTAGAAAATACCTCCAATTAGAAATGTAGTATAGTTCTTCTGATTCGCTATGTCACTTTCCCCATGTACAGGGCATTGCAGTAGCTTTGGTTATGATCACTCATATAGTGACAGTTAGCTGTTAGTGGTCATAACCATGGATGCCTAACAGCCAGCTAACTGTAATAATAATAATCTTTATATAGTGCCAACATATTCCACAGAGCTTTACAGCTTAATTGTAACTATATGAGTGGACGCAACCATGGATACCTAAAAAGCTGCCTTGCCCTGCCCATGCGGTAAGCAACATAGTTAATCAGAAGAACTATACTACATTTCTAATTGGAGGTTGTTATTATTATTTATTGGATAGGCCTTTTGGAGATAGGAATACACCTTTCAAGTACCCATGGCCTTTTCTGCCATTCAGCGCAACCAGTAGGAGCTTCATCTGTCACTTTGGCATTTGATGAGTTATTTAGTGGCCAGAATTGTGCCCGCCAATTCAGCCTTGATAATGCGTGGTACAAATGCCCTATTAAAAGGCAAAGTGCCCTGTACGGCTACATCAGCTGCTGAGGGTAGGGCTGAGGATAAGGGGTCTTCTTTAGGCCTTATTCAGACATACATAATTTTTCACTAAGAAATGGTACGAGAGTCATCAGTGCCATCCGTGTGCTGTCCATGATTTTCACTGACCCTTAAACTAGTATGGGTAACTTTCGTCCATGACACTGATAAAAACGGACACGTCTCTGTGATTTTTGCACTGACACATATAGTCTGCAGAAAAACGAATGAGACCTTACCGCTTGCTTTGGAAATTAGTGCCCGCTTGGTCGGGATTGGGGTCCGCTGATGTTCGGGGCTGACTGTTTCTTCTTGTGCTGCAGGCATCTGATCATTGAGAATTTCATTCCAATGGAAGAGAAAAATAAGATGATGAACCGCTGCTATTTTGAGGAGGAGGAAGATCAGTGGAAGCTTCACCCGATCAGCAGGCTGGAGTAAGTACTTGTGACCTGCCTCTCGTAGCCTGCGCCAATTCTCTGACACCCTCCCCTCTGCATCTTTGGTAATGGCGCACTTTTCTCCATAGCAATCAGCAGATGATGAAACGACCCACGTCTGCCATAGGCTACAAGAGGCCATTGTGTCACCAGGCCAAGATGTCCATGATGGTCAGACCTGACCCCAGATACCGGGTAAGAAAAGCTCTTCTTTAAGGGCTCGTCTGCTCTAAAGGTACCGTCACACTATACGATTTACCAACGATCACGACCAGCGATACGACCTGGCCGTGATCGTTGGTAAGTCGTTGTGTGGTCGCTGGGGAGCTGTCACACAGACAGCTCTCTCCAGCGACCAACGATCAGGGGAAAAAACTTCGGCATCGTTGAAACTGTCTTCAACGATGCCGAAGTCCCCCTGCAGCACCCGGGTAACCAGGGTAAACATCGGGTTACTAAGTGCAGGGCCGCGCTTAGTAACCCGATATTTACCCTGGTTACCATTGTAAAGGTAAAAAAAAAAAAAGCACTACATACTCACATTCTGATGTCTGTCACATCCCCCGCCGGCGTCCACAGGGTTAAAACTGCTTTCAGCAAGAGCGCTGCTAATGCACGCGCTGCTGCCGAGAGTTTCCCTGCACTGTGTGAGCGCCGGCAGTAACAGTGTTGACATCACCGCTGTGCTCTGCTTTACGGCCGGCGCTGACAGTCAGCCGAAAGCAGTTTTACTGTGCACGCCGGGGGACCTGACAGACATCAGAATGTGAGTATGTAGTGTTTTTTTTTTTTTTTAACATTTACAATGGTAACCAGGGTAAATATCGGGTTATTAAGCGCGGTCCTGCGCTTAGTAACCCGATATTTACCCTGATTACTAGTGAAAACATCGCTGGATCGGCGATGACAGCGGGTGATCAGCGACCAAAAAAAAGGTCCTGATCATTCCCCAGCGACCAACGATCTCACAGCAGGGGCCTGATCGTTGGTCGCTGTCACACATAACGAGATCGTTAGCGGGATCGTTGCTACGTCACAAAAAGCGTGACGTTGCAACGATATCGTTAACGAAATTGTTATGTGTGAAGGTACCTTAAGACTCTGCAAATTTCTAACACTTTTTCTGATTTAATTTGTATGTTTCTAAGATCCCAGGCTTGCTGTCATTGAATGTTAAAATTCCTTTTGTAGGCAGAAACTCCACAGAAATGCTTCACACAGCAAGAGGGTTTGTGACACTTGCATCCAGTCTTTACAATCCTCTATGAAGTGAAAAGTTTGGACTCCAGATTCATTGATTTATTTTGCCTGCACTGATACATTGCTACAAACTCCCAGGACAAGAGTGATATTTGTGCTTGGCTTACAGGCTGGATACATGTGTAACAAACCCTTAGGCTGCCGTAACACTAGCAATATTAGGTCAGTATTTTACATCAGTATTTGTAGCCAAAACCAGGAGTAGAACAAATAGAGGAAAAGTATAATAGAAACATATGCACCACTTCTGCATTTATCACCCACTCCTGGTTTTGGCTTACAAATACTGAGGTAAAATACTGACCAAATACTGCTAGTGGACGGCAGCCTAAAGGTACCGTCACACATAGCGACGCTGCAGCGATACCGACAACGATCCGGATCGCTGCAGCGTCGCTGTTTGGTCGCTGGAGAGCTGTCACACAGACAGCTCTCCAGCGACCAACGATCCCGAGGTCCCCGGTAACCAGGGTAAACATCGGGTAACTAAGCGCAGGGCCGCGCTTAGTAACCCGATGTTTACCCTGGTTACCATCCTAAAAAGTAAAAAAACAAATGCTACATACTTACCTACCGCTGTCTGTCCTCGGCGCTCTGCTTCTCTGGTCTGGCTGTGACGTCACCGCTCTGCTTTCCGGCTGACCGACGCTCACAGCCAGAGCAGGAGGAGAGCAGAGCACAGCGCTGGAGGACAGACAGCGGTAGGTAAGTATGTAGTGTTTGTTTTTTTACTTTTAGGATGGTAACCAGGGTAAACATCGGGCTACTAAGCGCGGCCCTGCGCTTAGTTACCCGATGTTTACCCTGGTTACCAGCAAAGACATCGCTGAATCGGTGTCACACACGCCGATTCAGCGATGTCTGCGGGGAGTCCAGCGACGAAACAAAGTTCTGGACTTTCTTCCCCGACCAGCGACAGCACAGCAGGGGCCTGATCGCTGCTGCCTGTCACACTGGACGATATCGCTAGCGAGGACGCTGCAACGTCACGGATCGCTAGCGATATCGTCTAGTGTGACCGTACCTTTAGGGTGAGTACCGTGTATAACCCCTGGATCTATTTATCAATGTCTCCATTCACTGACCGCAAGTGGAGATCTCGAGAACATTGATGGAACATATCTATTACAGACCCTTTCATTATGCAATTATTAAATGCCATCCACCCAATACCCCATTAAATATATAGGTTTGGATACCCTTAGTGTTGCCGCAGTCCTACATTGGCACAGTTGAGCTCCAGCCATCCGTTTTAGATGGTCGTACACAAAACGTGCTATCAGTGGTCCCATCCAACATTACCAAACTAATAGTCTATGTATCGGGAAATGATTAAGGGGTCGATAATATATTCTCATATCCACAGGCTGAGAATATTGTTCTTCTGGAACTTGATATGCCAAGTCGTACAACCCGAGACTACGAGGGTCCGGCTGTGGCCCCCAAGGTCCAGGCTGCTTTGGAAGCTGCTTTGCAAGATGAAGATGACATCCAAGTGGACGCCTCAACGTTTGAGAGCTCAGTCAGCAAGAAATCCAAAGCCAGGTGAGTGGTCCTGCAATATTTGGGGCTGTACAGGTTAGGCCAGCGCACCTAATGCTACGGATACTGACCAGTATATATTTTTGGTGTTGTGGAATAACGTGGTCTCCTACACTGGCAAGGTACAATGCTTTGGATCGCTCTGTCCAGTGGCTCCAGCTTAGCTGCAACGTCTGCTGGAGTCTAATGCAGTCAGAAATGTACCCTCCTGTCTTGGCTTTCTTTATTTTACAGCTTTGTCTTCTGTGCTTTACATAGCAGCTTTGCTTGTTCCTATTAACTGCTGTGTATAAGCTCAGTGGATTTTTGCTCCAATTGCAGCTAATTATTTCTCTTCTGTGCACTCATTTTTGTTTTTCATTATTTCTTCCCCATTTCCAGACCTAAGACCAGCAGCCGAAGAACAGCTCCACCTTCGGGGCCTTCTGGATCTTCACTGTTCCCACAATCGAGGGGGTTGGTTCCAAAATAATTAAAGATGATGACCCCAAAACCAAGACTCTCGAATAGATAGACAAAGTATTAGGATGGACTAAATAAAAGACAACCTGCACGTGCCCCGGGGCAGATCCCCCTCACCTCCTGTGGTTGTTTCCCAGGAGGTGAAGCTGTGGGGGGAGGGGGTCATCCATAAGCAAGCCTAAGGCGCTGGGCTTGTAATGTGGCATCGCCCCCGTGCTTGGCATGACTTCAACTGTGTGGAAAGTGTTTCTGTGTAGGACTTAATTTGTGATGGATCTGAGGACACGGAGACCACAAGTGTATACAGCTCCACCTGACATTGAGCGTCGTCTGTGCACATATGGTGTACTGGGCGCTCGGCCTCTGCACTGATCTCTCAACACCCCAACCTTTCTTCTTTGGTATTTATATGATTTTTTAGCTGTATATTTAGTTGTCATCTTTTATACTGTAAATTAGTGACTTTTTGTTTTGGATTGCAACCTGTGTCATCTCGAGTGACAGGTCCAGGTACGAAAAATATCAGTGGCTAAGCTCGCGTCCTTCCCTCTTCTGCAGATATCATAGTCTCCCATTAGGCGGATACCAGAAACCTTCCGACCACTGGTGGATACAGACAGAAAAGGGGCCCCTGTGCAAGAACAATACATGGGCCCTTTTCAGCCCAAGAGCTCCTTAAAAAAAAAAAAAGAAAAAAAGGTTATACTTGCTTTGGAGTTAGAAATGGGCACTTACATCTTGGACCCCTATGCAGCCACACAGGTTCCAGCAATGATATGTCTGCCCCCACCTCACGCTGTCTGCCATCTTGCTGCTTAGTAACATGTCAATACTCGTTAAATGTTCATGGCTTCCCGTGACATCTGCTTGCTGGTTTGTGTCCATCTATGCTTCCCTTGGTGACATTGAGCCCCAGAGGTGCAATGTGACCAGGAGACGCGGCAGCTCCTCGGCCTTATCTGAAGAAGCCATAGATACTGTGAATTTTATACGGCAACGCAGTGTGATGGCTCCTTCCCCGTCCAGGATCGCGCAGGGGGGAGATCTATTTATTTGTACCTTTCTCTATCAATGAATGTATATTTAAATAAAATCTCTTTACCGCCCCGCAGCATGTGTCCTACTTCACCATTAGCGTCACTCAGTGTGTCCTTAGACGCACATTCAGTTGAAATGTTGGACCTCCTGTGGTGTGGAGGTGAGGAGCAACAGCAGCAGTGGAGCTGCGGGTCACTGGAGGCAGGAGCCGGCTGCTATGGCTAACCACTGTGCCCGCTGCTAAAGAGAAATGCATTTTCACGACTCTCCACATCTATGGTAGTGGAGAGCAGTGAATATTCATTTCTCTTTAATAGCGGGCACAGTAAGCGCAGCGACCAGGAGATCACGTGTGCGTGCTACTAAAAATGAGTATTCACTGCTCTCCGCACCTATAGAAGGGGAGAGCAGTGAATATTCTTTTAAGTAGCAGGCACACGTGATCGCCCGGCCACAGGATGCCAGCTACTGTGCCCGCTATTAAAGATCAATGAATATTCAGTGCTCTCCACTCCTATAGTCCTGGCGTGGAGAGCAGTGAGTATTCTGGCAGCTGTCCTTTGCTTGTAGGCAGCGCATGACGTCACTGCCATGCGCTGCTTGGATGCATAAGTAAGCTGCTGGCATCAGAACAAGACGCTGCAAGGGAGCACGGGGAAGGTAAGTAGAATGTTGGGGGGGGGGGGGGTTTGCTTTTCTGATGGGGCTATGTATATGAGGATGAGGGGGCCATGTATACCTGGATTGGGGACATACCGTATATATACCAAGATGGGGGATATTCGTGCAGAATTGACCACATTTTTTGCCTCTTTTTTCTATTTTCCTCCTCTAAAACTTAGGGATATGACTACAATATGGGGACATGACTACAATATGAGGACCTGGATGTGGATATAACTACAATATGGGGATCTGGATGGGGACATAACTAAAATATGGGGACATGACGACAATATGGGAACATAACTACAATATAAGTGCACATTTGTTATCTTCACATCCATAATGACCCAAGCTCTAAAAAAATATATAAGAACAAGGCAAAAATGTTCTAAGTGGTGTGTAGAAAAAAAAATGGTATCACTAAAGGATATTGGCCCATATTTATCAAAAATGGTATAATTTGTTTAAATTAATAATTTATATTTATATATATATATATATATATATATATATATATATATATATATATATATATATATATATATATATATTTTGATCAAATAAACGCAGTGGTTGGCAGTGTTATGCAGTCTCTTTTAGTGGGTGCTGCATCACAGTTTCTGTTCACGTTTGCCCAAGAACATGACAGATGCATATTGCGCTCACTGACATAACAGCAATACTGCATAAATGTATGATCACCAGGGGTTCAACCAAGCAGCACTATAAGGCCGGTTTCACACTTGTGTTTGGGTAGAGCGCGTAGGGCTGCGTACTTCCTCCCTTAAGCCCCGCAACATGTTGCGCTCCCGTGCGGTCGGCGGGCATGTCAAAACGACGCTTCCACAAACAACGCATGTCCCTGCGTACCTAATGTTAAAGCTGAGTATGCAGGACGCATGCGGACGTAGGCGAAGCTTAAGGGAAGAAGTGGGCAGACCTTAAAGGGACTCTGTCACCTGAATTTGGTGGGACTGGTTTTGGGTCATATGGGCGGAGTTTTCGGGTGTTTGATTCACCCTTTCCTTACCCGCTGGCTGCAATATTGGATTGAAGTTCATTCTCTGTCCTCCATAGTACACGCCTGCACAAAGCAATCTTGCCTTGTGCAGGCGTGTACTATGGAGGACAGAGAATGAACTTCAATCCAATATTGCAGCCAGCATGCAGCCAGCGGGTAAGGAAAGGGTGAATCAAACACCCGAAAACTCCGCCCATATGACCCAAAACCAGTCCCGCCAAATTCAGGTGACAGGTTCCCTTTAAGGGAGGAAGTACGCAGCCCTACGCACTCTACCCAAACGCAAGTGTGAAACCGGCCTAACCTAGAAGAAGCCCTGAGATAAAACTGAACCAGTTAAAAATGATAGAGCAAAAAAGGGGAGAAGCCAGCGCAGCCTAAGGTTAAGACGCAATACATAAAGTGCAAATGCACATATTAATTTCTAACTGTATTATCAAAATGAGACATTTAGCAAACAATTGATCAATTCTATGAGCCACCCCGCCTCTTCACGGCAATCTCATATTGGGGCAGTCCTACACTACGTTTTTTACATTCGCTGTGCCATAAAGGCCTCCTAAATGAACTAAAAGCAAGACCACATTAAAAGCATGCTGTACCTGGAGCATTACTGAGTCACCCCCATGGCGCCAGAGTAGGCAAGCGAGGATAAAGGTTGACCAGGTCCAGACAGACATTTCGGATCCAACCTCCACACTGCCCATCCAGAGCCGCGCCTGGTTATGTGCGCCATTCTTTCTGTGTCTCAGTGATTGATAGGCTGCTGTACACACACATAGCAGCCCTGCCCTGCCTCAGGCTTTGTTTAATTATGCACCTGTGCCTCAGCCTGTCTCACTCTTCATCTGTGGTACTGGATGGGCAGTGTGGAGGTTGGATCCGAAATGTCTGTCTGGACCTGGTCAACCTTTATCCTCGCTTGCCTACTCTGGCGCCATGGGGGTGACTCAGTAATGCTCCAGGTACAGCATGCTTTTAATGTGGTCTTGCTTTTAGTTCATTTAGGAGGCCTTTATGGCACAGCGAATATAAAAAACGTAGTGTAGGACTGCCCCAATATGAGATTGCCGTGAAGAGGCGGGGTGGCTCAAAGAATTGATCAATTGTTTGCTAAATGTCTCATTTTGATAATAGTTAGAAATTAATATGTGCATTTGCACTTTATGTATTGCGTCTTAACCTTAGGCTGCGCTGGCTTCTCCCCTTTTTTGCTCAGTTAAAAATGATGGTTCGCTTAATCCCTTCATTCCCCAAGGCTGTGCACGTTCATGACCAGGCCAAATTTTACAACTGTCACTTTATGGAGTAATAACTCTTCAACGGAGCCCACTGATTCTGAGATATCTTTTTTTGTGACATATACTTTGATAGTGGTAAAATTTCTTCGATATAACTTGCGTTTATTTGTGATTAAAAACAAAAATTTAGAAAATGTAGCAATTTTTAAAGTCTTAATTTTTATGCCCTTAAAACACAGCTTTATATCACACAAAATAGTTCATAAATAATTCCCAAATATGAACTTTACATCAGCACAATTTTTGAAACGTAACTTTTTTTTTTGTTAGGAAGTTAGGCCGGGATCACACATACGCGAGATACGGCCGAGTCTCGCAGGTGAAATCCCTCCTCTGGCGCCGGCACTCCGGAGCGGAGCGTGCAGCCGCACAGCAATACATGGAGCTGCACGCTCCACTCCGGAGTGCCGGCGCCAGAGCTATTTAATGCATTGGGAAGCTCCGGAAAAAAACAAACGCATGAAACGCGCAAAAAACGTGAAAAAACGCATGCGGATTTCTTGCAGAAAATGTCCGGTTTTGTTCAGGAAATTTCTGCAAGAAATCCTGACGTGTGCACATAGCCACTGAACCCCAGACGCGAAATGATCCCTAAGGCTAACTCCGTTAGAGGATGTGATCACAACGGACGCAAGCGGTACGGGATGGGGTGCACATCTAGGGACCCTCTCGATACAGGGGTCCTGGTCCCAACCAGAAAGACATCAGACGTCCAATGTAAGAGAGTTATGGGCTGTAGAAAGGGCTGTAAAACATATCCTCCCTATCCTTCAGGGTCGTCATACCAGGATTATATCCGACAATTATGCAGTGGCAGCTTCTATCAACCACCAGGGGGGAACAAGGTACTTTTCCCTTATGGGGGCAACATCTGCCCTTCTCCAGTTAGCAGAACATCACCTACTGTCCCTCACAGCTCTGCACATAAAGGGTGTCGAAAACACGAAAGCAGACTACCTAAGTCGCAAAAGGCTAAGACAGGGAGAATGGTCGCTGAATCCCCGAGTACTCCAACAGATAGTACAGGCCTGAGGCAAACCGGTATTAGACTTATTTGCCACTCTTCACAACAGGAAGGTGGAGAGATTCTGCTCGTTGGACCCGAGAGGGAACCCGTTTGCGGTAGATGCCCTTCAAATTCCGTGGAAATTCAGCCTCGCTTATGTGTTTCCACCAATAGCATTAATTCCGGTAGTATTAAGAAAGATCAGAATGGAGCAAGCGAGGGTGATTCTTATTGCTCCATTTTGGCTGAAAAGACCATGGTTCTCCCTCAGACAGATGTCTGTAACCGATCCATGGATTCTACCAGAGGTTCCGGACCTGCTTACCCAGGGACCAGTATGCCACTCAAGTGAAAGGTTTCCATCTGGCCGCCTGGAATTTGAGAGGGCATTACTAAGTCGGCAGGGATTCTCACCAGGGCTAGTCGCCACCCTGTTGAAAAGTAGAAAACCGATCACTTCAAGAATTTATGGTAGGACATGGAAGAGGTTCCTAGAGTTTTTGGGACAACCTTTGGGGAACGAGGCTACTGTGGGTGCTATTTTATTTTCTACAAGCAGGCTTACAACTAGGGTTGGCAACCAATATGTGCAAAGTACAAGTATCGGCTTTAGGAGCCTTATATAATTGTAATTTAGCCTCCAATAGGTGGGTGTCCTGCTTTATTAAATCATGTAGTAGATCTAGATCAGTGGTAATTCAGAAAATTCCCCCTTGGGATTTGAATCTGGTTTTAGAAGCTCTAACTTGGGGTCCTTTTGAGCTTTTGCAAGAATTATCAGCAAAACTTCTCATTCTTAAAACAGTGCTACTGGTAGCTTTGACATAAGCACGTAGGGTGAGTGACTTGCAAGCCCTGTCTATTTGCCCTCCATACACACAGATATGACAGGGTGGTTCTAAGGCCAGACCCAGCTTATCTACCTAAGGTAGTTCTTAAATTCCATAGGAGTCAGGAGATTGTATTACCCTCATTTTGTTATAATCCTAGAAATCCAGGAGAGGAAAAGTTTCATACACTTGATGTAAGAAGGTCTATGTTACAGTATATATCCTTGACCAGACAGTGGAGGAAGGATCAGTCCCTATTTGTAGCTTTCCAGGGTAGCAGGAAGGGATATGGGGTGTCCAAAAGTACTATTGCTAGATGGATTAGGGAGGCCATTAGCTTATCATATGCTGTGTGGCACCCCGATCCCTGAAGGCATCAAGGCTCACTCCACCAGAGCTGTGGCTACTTCCTGGGCAGAGAAAGCAGAGGTATCGATTGATCAGATATGTAAGGCTACCTGGTCCTCACCGTCTACCTTCTTTAAACACTACCGACTGAATCTATCCTCCTCGACTGACCTTACCTTTGGCAGAAGGGTGCTGCAAGCGGTGGTCCCTCCCGAAGGTGTTCCTTTCTCCAAAAATCTCTCAGGTGTGCTGTCATGGGGGAAGGGAAAACACCAAGGTTACTTACCGGTAGCTGTTTTTTCCGGAGCCCATGACAGCACCTGTATATTCCCCCCCTATTTTTCACCCTTTGGTGTGCACTTTTAGCTGGGTGGTTTTTGTTATTAATATGATGTGGTGGTAGTTTGCCATGTGAACTAACCAGGGGGGCTCTCATGCTCCGAAAACCAACTGAAGCGAGGGAGAGGTACCGCCCTTTAATTTCAGTAGGTTTCCTGTCCTTGCTGGGCGGATCCCTTTCCCAGGTGTGCGGTCATGGGCTCCGGAATAACCGGCTACCGGTGAGTAACCTTGGTGTTTTTCAATGCAAAATTTGCTGGAATAATTAGTGGACGTCATGTCACATTTGGAGAGCCCCTGATGTGCCTAAACATTGGAAACCCCCGACAATTGACACTATTTTGGAAACTATACTTGCAGATGTGTGGTGAGCACCTTGAACTGGCAGGTGCTTCATAAAAGTTTATAACATTGAGCAGTGAAAATAAAAAAAATCACATTTTCCCCACAAAAATGTTATTTTAGCCCTATTTTCTCAGTCGCCCATGACAGCACTACCAGAGAGAGGGGATCCGCCCTTCAGGGACATGAAACCTACAGGATAAAAGGGAGGTACCTCTCCCCTGCATCAGTTTGGTTTCCTGTCCCTGACGGGGAACTTTCTAGGACGGTACCTGAGAAGACCGGAACCTGAAGAACCGAGGAATCCGGAGCCGGCCAGTCCGAGTTCTGGCAGCGGGGAGGCCCCTGCCACGGCTGGTCCAGTATCCGAGGCCGCCACGGCTACGACCGATGGGTCTGGAAGCGTGAGCGGGGGAAAGCGCAGCCGCCACTCCGGATAGGAGTTAGGGGCTCCTGGCATTCTGCCGCGCTCGGGACACCGGTGATCCAAGATGGCGCCGCAGCGGAAGTGGCAGGAGAGCTTCCGGTTCAGGGGCGGCGCGGTGAGTGAGGTACACCAAGATGGCGCTGCCCCGGAACCGGATTTCTTCATTTCCGGGTCCCTGTCTGCGCGCGCGCGCGCGCGCATGCACAGTAGAGTTCTTTAAAAAAAAAATAAAAATGAACGCTTCCTCTATCGTGCAGCCACAGGGGGAGGGGCTGATAAGCACCAAATTTTAAAAAGGTGCACATGGGAACTCTTGCTGCACACCGCCCCAAGGTAGTACCATGGAAGACGGCGATCAGCAGCTCCAGCCACCGCCACAGCAGCAGCAGTGCCACCATCAGTGACCGAAGCCGGACACACAGAAAAAACTATCTTCTGCTGGCACCCGGAGTTCTCGGTCTGGTAGCCATTCCACACAGCATAGCAAGATCTCCAGCGTGGTGAACCAGCTACCGCCTACGGATCCCACACCTCAGGATCCTACCCCTCCTCCAGAACCTGTACCTGTGGCTGCGTCAGATTGGTGAGTGATCTTTATGAAAGCTCACTTTTTATAATTGGGGTTCCCCCTTCTCCGTTTACCCTAGGGAAGGAAGAGAACGGGGAAAATAAAACACAGAACCTGCCCCCTGTGCGAAAAAAATGTACCGCCATCTTGGGATAAGAAGCTCTGTGACTCCTGTATAGGACGAGTCCTCTGTGAGGAGACCCCAAACTTCGCCTCTGAATTACGATCCGTAATTAAATCAATGGTGGAAATTGTGTTTAACTTCCTTAAAAGCGAAAAGAAAGCCAGTAAGAAAGAACCTATTCCTTATAGGAATTCTGATTCTTCCAGCTCTGTGAGTGGAAACTCAGTTACACAGGACTCCTCCTTCTCTTCTTCAGATAATGAGGGTGGAGGTCGGCATTGCTTTCCCTTAAGGTACCTTCACACTGAACGATATTGCTAGCGATCCGTGACGTTGCAGCGTCCTGGCTAGCGATATTGTTCAGTTTGACAGGCAGCAGCGATCAGGATCCTGCTGTGATGTCGCTGGTCGGGGAAGAAAGTCCAGAACTTTATTTCGTCTCTGGACTCCCGCAGACATCGCTGAATCGGCATGTGTGATGCCTATTCAGCGATGTCTTCACTGGTAACCAGGGTAAACATCGGGTTACTAAGCGCAGAGCCGCGCTTAGTAACCCGATGTTTACCCTGGTTACCAGTGTAAACGTAAAAAAAAAAAAACACTACATACTTACATTCCGGTGTCTGTCCTCTGGCGCTGTGCTTCTCTGCACTGGCTGTGAGCACCGACCTGACAAAACTGTACAGGACATCGTTTGGAGGACTATGCCAAAAAAAGCGTAACGTTTTTCCCCTTAATGAAAACGTACAAGCGTTAATTAAAAAGGAGTGGGAAAAACCAGAGAGGAATAATGCATCGTTTCCCTCTATTAAAAGGAAATATCCATTTGAAGAAGAGGCCTCTACTTCATGGGATAAAGCCCCCAAACTCAACGTTGTGGTAGCTAAGGCCTCAAAAAAATTTGCGTTACCATTCGAGGACATGGGAACCCTGAAAGATCCTCTTGATAAGAGAGAAGATACTTTTCTTAAAGGGGCCTGGGAGTCGGCAGGGGGATGTTTAAGACCAGCCATAGCAGCTGCTTGCATGTCACGATCCCTAATGATCTGGGTTGACAACTTAGAAAAACAACTAAGAGATGGGGTGCCCAGAAATAAGATATTAGAGTCTATCCCTATGATTAGAGGAGCCGCAGCATTTTTGGAGGACTCTTCTGCCGACTCAATTAAACTAGTATCTAAATCTGCAGCTCTTTCAAATGCAGCGCGTAGAACCCTATGGCTAAAAAGCTGGCCAGGTGATTTACAAACCAAGCAGAAACTTTGTTCAATCCCATGTGAGGGCAAGTTTCTTCTTGGAGAAACTCTGGACGATATCCTGCAGAAAGCAGGTGACAAAAAGAAAGGGTTCCCCAACCTGGCCCCAACTTTCGCTAAGCAGCCCTTTCGGAACAGAAAGTTTTTTTAGGAAAAGACCACCAAGGGATCAAAACCGATGGGATGATGGGAAAAGAAGAGCCGGGGTTCCTTTCGGCAATTCCTCACGAGGCAGGAACCACCCCCCCCCCCCAAGTGACGTCTTCCCCAGGGTGGGAGGGAGATTGTCTCAATTCCTCGCGGCCTGGGAGAAAATTTCAACCGGCCCTTGGATACTAAATTTAATAGGTGCAGGGCATCGAATAGAATTTCTATCCCTACCCACCTCCCCCCCCGAAACTATGTGGTAACAACGCTGAGATCCTCTCCTCAACAACAGGAAGCTCTAGAACTAGAAATCTTAAAACTGATAGACAAAGCTGTCATCCAGGAAGTTCCCCCTATGGAGAGAGGGAAGGGATTTTACTCCCCGTTATTCCTGGTTCCCAAGCCAGACGGGACCTTCCGGACTATAATAAACTTACGGAAGTTAAATACTTATGTAAAGAACCAGAGATTCAAAATGGAGTCAATAAAGTCAACAATAAAAAACTTGTTTCCAAACTGTTTTATGATGGTTCTAGATCTCAGCGACGCATATTATCCCGTTCCCATCCACGAGAACTCTCAAAAATTCCTCAGACTGGCAGTAGTCATAAGAAGACATATAAGGGAATACCAATACAGAGCTCTTCCCTTTGGTATATCAATTGCACCTCGCATCTTCACCAAATTGGTAGCAGAGATGATGGCACATCTAAGAGAGGAAGACATTTTAATTATCCCATATTTGGACGACTTTCTGATCATGAGCAACTCAGCCCAACTCTGCCGTCAGCAATGCGACAGAGTGATAGACATTCTAAAAAAATTAGGCTGGCTGGTGAACCTTCAGAAGTCAAAGCTAGAACCAACCAGGGTTCAGGAATTTTTGGGTCTCACTTTGGACTCAAGTTCTCAAGAATATCGCCTCCCAGACCAGAAAAACCAAAAGATAATACATCTAGTGTCAGAAGCTTGCTCAAACCCATCCATGTCTCTGAGAAAGGCGATGTCGTTACTGGGGTCCCTCTCTGCTTGCCTTCCAGCAGTTCAGTGGGCTCAGCTCCACACGAGACCCCTCCAGTGGGACATTTTGAGGAACCAGAAATTGCTAAGGTGACGGTTAGAGGGTCGCAAGTTTGCCTACTATTCATTCCCTAGCTTGGTGGTTAAATCCCACCAATCTATCAAAAGGGATTCCCTGGGTGGTAGAGGTGTCCCAGATAGTTACCACAAACGCAAGTCCCACAGGGTGGGGGCTCATCTGGACAACAAAGTCGCTCAGGGGCATGGACAAGTCAGGAACTGGGGGTTTCCTCAAATCAAAAAGAACTGAGGGCAGTGAATCATGCACTACTATTCTTCCTACACAAATTACAAGGGCATCATGTCCGAATATTTTCGGACAACAGAGTAGTAGTAGTCTACGTAAACCACCAAGGGGGGACCAGGTCCCAGACATTAATGAAAACCACCTCCGAAATCTTCAGCCTGGTACAGAACAACTTTCTATCCCTATCGGCCCTATATATAAAAGGTGTAGAGAACCAGAAAGCGGACTTCCTAAGTCGTACCCAACTAAAGCAAGGGGAATGGTCTATAAATCAGGATATCTTCAACAAAATTACAGATCTATGGGGAATCCCTGTAATAGACCTCTTCGCAAACATACACAACAGGAAGGTAAAAACCTTTTGCTCCTTAGATCCCAAGGGGAACCCTCAGGCTGTAGACGCATTCACGATTCCCTGGACACAGACTCTCGCATATGCATTTCCTCCCACCATCCTCATTCCAGCAGTTCTGCGAAAAATCAGACAGGACAGATCCAGACTCATCCTAATAGCCCCCTTCTAGCCCAAAAGAGCCTGGTTCTCCTGGCTGAGGATGCTTTAAATCACCGATCCCTGGGTCCTTCCGGATCTTCCGGCCCTCCTGTCACAGGGACCGGTGTTCCACCCTCAGTCAGAGAATCTCCATTTGACAGCGTGGAATTTGAGAGGTCACTATTGAAGGAAAGGGGGTTTTCTGACAAGCTAGTTTCTACACTAATGAAAAGTAGAAAACCTGTGACCACAAAAATATATGGCAAAACTTGGAAAAAATGTTTGTCCTCCTCTGGGGTTAGCTTGAAAGATGGGGTCCCAGTTGCTGAAATATTAGAATTTCTTCAAAAGGGGTTAGACCTAGGCCTTTTATTAAGTACCTTTAAAAGTACAGATAGCTGCCCTAGGAGCACTGTACTGTGAAAACATAGCGGCCAACCCTTGGGTAATACGGTTTGTCAGAGCAGCCGCAAGGTCTAAACCTGTAACTATATGTAGATTACCAACCTGGGATTTGAACTTGGTCTTGTCAGCTTTAACAGAATCCCCATTTGAGCCTATAGAATCAGTACCACTTAGGATTCTATCACTTAAAACGGCCCTCCTGATAGCCCTGACATCGACCCCCAGAATAAGTGATCTCCAAGCCCTGTCTGCAAACCCTCCCTTTTCACAAATCCTGGATGATAAGGTTATACTAAAAACAGACCCTGCCTATTTACCCAAAATTGCGTCCACATTCCACAGGTCTCAGGAAATAATCCTTCCTACCTTCTGTCCAGACCCTAGAAATAAGAAAGAAGAAAAGTTCCACACACTAGATGTGAGAAGGTGTCTAGTTCAATATATTAAAACCACCCAGCAGTGTAGGAAGGAAAGGTCTCTTTTTATCTGCTTCCAGGGACCTAGGAAAGGATTCGGGGCCTCCAAAGGCACTATAGCACGGTGGATAACAGATGCGATAGTCCTGGCGTACTCGTCCACCAAGAGGGTCTGAAAGCCCACTCCACAAGGGCTATGGCGACCTCCTGGGCCGAAAGGTCGGAGGTACCATTAGATCAGATTTGTAAGGCGGCCACCTGGTCATCACCTTCAACCTTCTTTAGACCTAGCCTCTTCGTCTGACCTAACCTTCGGAAGAAGGGTTCTGCAGGCTGTGGTCCCTCCCTAAGCAATAATCTCTGCAATTCTCTCTGGTAGTGCTGTCATGGGCGACTGAGAAAAGCGTAGTTACTCACCGATAATGGTGTTTCTCAGAGCCCATGACAGCACCTGCTTATTCCCCCCCTCATAACGTGTGCGGTGAGCACATTATTTTGGATAAAGTGTTTTTTCTATATAGACACGGTGTTCACTTGTTAAGCAATATGATTAAGTTGTATATTTTTTGTTGTTGTGACTAACCTGGAGGACCTCCGATGCTCTGATGCGAGGGAGAGGTACCGCCCTTTTATCCTGTAGGTTTCCTGTCCCTGAAGGGTGGATCCCCTCTCTCTGTTAGTGCTGTCATGGGCTCTGAGAAACACCGTTATCGGTGAGTAACTACGCTTTTTTTATTTTCACAAGGATAGCAGGACAAATGAAACCCAAAATTTGTTGTGCAATTACTCCTGAGTACGCAGAGTTCAAAGCTTAGAAAGGAAGAAGGGCCATATTGGACTTCACATTTTAATGGACTAGATTGAGGGTGTTATGTCACATTTGCACAGCACCTGAGGTGCGAGTACAGCAGAAACCCCCCCATAAGAGACCCTATTTTACAAACTCTCAATGAATTTATCTAGGGGTGCAATGATCATATTGACACCACAGGCAGGTCACAGAATTTTATACCCTTGGGTAGTTAAGAAAAAAATAATTATATTTTTTACCATCAAAATTTTGTTTTAGTTCCAGATTTTACATTTTCACACTGGAAATTGGGTAAAAATGGCACCAAAATTTGACCCACAATTTCTGCTGAATGTAGACCTACCCCAATGTGGTTGTGGCAAATAGTGTTCTATGCCTCCCCAGTCTCGCCGTATGGCTAAGCAGTTCTCTTTTACAGGAGGCATCCTGAAGTGCAGAATTTTCTATAATAGTTTGTGGACTCCATATACAGAGCCCCAAAGTGCTAGAAGAGCAGAATTCCCCCCCCCCCCTCAAGTGACCCCATTTTGGAAATTATACACCACTGGGAATTTATCTGTAGGGTCATGACAATTTTGACTCCATGGGCGTTTTCCAGAAACAAGAAGCAGCAGATGATGCTGCGTGAAAATTGCAAACTATCATTGTAGTGTCTAGTATGTTGCAGTGACCAGTACATTGTAGTGACCAGCACATTGTGCAAAGTTCATGCACCCGTAAATTAGGTGGGATCCCATCGCTACAGAAATTCCAAACATGTGGACACTATATGTGGTTTAGGCACACTGGGGCTCAGAATGGAGGAGGCATTTGGATTTGGGAGCGGAGAATTTGCTGAATTTCGTTTGGGGAGTGAGGAGCCATTTCGCTTTTCCAGAGCCTTTGTGCTACCAGTATGGCCGGGGTCACACTACAGCGTAATACGGATGAGTGTTAAGCGAGAAAAAAAAAAAATCGCATAGCCCTCGGACCAAAGTGAATCTATGGGGCCGCTCCCATCATCCGTTTTTTTCTCGTCCGTATTACACTTGCTAGTGAAATCACAGCATGCTGGGATTGTCCGCGTATCTCAGCTGAGAAACGCCAATGCAAGTCTATGGGGCGAGAAAAATACGGATTACACATGGACCACATGTGTCACTTACGAGAAATTCTCAGGCATTGGGCAGGTGACAGGAAATGCTCAGCCATTATTTACTCATTTTGCAAGTGTGTGAGAAAATCTCACCATACGGATGACATACAGATGACACACGGATACTTTTTTGAGAAAAAAACGCATCCTGGCATTCTACAAAGATGAGATACGGATCACCATACGGAGAACATTTGTGCGATTCTCAGCAGACAAAATCGGACAGATTTTTTTATACATTGTGTGTGACCCCGGCCTAACGTGGAAGCCCCTATATTTCCGTTAACAGATGATGGACCTGAGTGGAGACTTATTTTGTGGATTGCGCTGAAGCTTTTATTTGGAACATTTTGAATAACATTTTGGATCACAGTTATCCAGCTCTCTACACCGAGCACTTACTTTGGGGTTTCCCCTTAAATTTCTGAGTGACGTACCGTATTTTGCGAATTATAAGGCGCACCCAAGTTTTGAGGAGACATATAGGAGAAAAAACTTTTTTTTAGTAAAATGGTGATTCTCATATAATCCATGCATCTTATTGCTTACCGGTGGCTGCAGTGAAGCTGGGTCCTAGAGTCGCCGCTGGAGGAGGCAAGAGTGGAGCGTTGTTGCAGGAGCAGGCTGGTATGAGGGGGTGTTCGGATGTGTGGTGTGGTGTGGCGGAGGCTCTGGGCTTTCACAAGATGTCGGCAGAGCCCCCGCAGCATCGGTCATCCGCAGCGGCGCGCCGCATCGCACATCTGAACACCCCCTCATCCCAGCCTGCGGCCAGTAAAGTATATCCACATTATAAGACGCACCCCCATTTCCCCAAAAAAATTTATTGGGGACAAAACGCGTCTTAATTGAAAAATACAGTAATTTAGATGAAACCCCCAAGGGATTCATTTACTATGATGAGGCAGTAGAGTTACTCTGGACTCCGTTTAGTGGTGTCCTTTTTTCTTTTCAGAGGTGCACAAAAAAAAAGCAGTCATCACTTTTTTGTGCACTCCCAATAAAAAGACGGACACCGCCAGATCACAGGTCCTAGGCTCCATCTGCCTCATTATAGGGAATCTTCCTCCAGGGGTTTCGTCTGAATCACGTATTTCAGAGACTTACACGGAAACCCCGGTGTAAGCGCTCGGCGTAGAGTGCAGGATAAATGTGAGCTGAGCTTTACTGTGAACTTTGGAAGCAGAATGAACAAATGAACAGCAGATGAAGAATTGGTTCTATTTAATTTTTACGTCGTTCTTCGTGCGGTATAAGTGTTTAAATGACTTTATTCTTTGGGTCATTGCGATTCCAGTGATAACAGATTTATATAGTAAATTCACTGCTGACTGGATGGAAAAATGTCTCCAAAAATAATTAACACACTTTCACTGACTAATCCAATTGGAGTAATACAACCCCTGGCAAAAACTATGTAATCATTGGCCTTGGAGGATGTTCATTCAGTTGTTTAATTTTGTAGAAAAAAAGCAGATCACAGACATGGCGCAAAACTAGAGACATTTCAAATGGCAACTTTTTGGCTTTAAGAAACGCTAAATAAATCAAGAAAAAAAAATAGGGTAGTCAGTAATGGTTACTTTTTTTTTAACCAAGCAAAGGGTAAAAATTATGGAATCACTTAATTCTGAGGAAAAAAATTATGGAATCACCCTGTAAATTTTCATTCTCAAAACTAACACCTGCACCAAATTAGATCTGCTTGTTAGTCTGCATCTAAAAAGGAGTGATCACACCTTGGAGAGCTGTTGCACAGAGTGGACTGAAATTAATCATGGCTCCAACATGAGAGATGTCAATTGAAACAAAGGAGAGGATTATCAAACTCTTAAAAGAGGGTAAATCATCACGCAATGTTGCAAAAGATGTTGGTTTTTCACAGTCAGCTGTGTCTAAAATCTGGACCAAAAACAAACAACATGGGAAGGTTGTTAAAGGCAAACATACTGGTAGACCAAGGAAGACATCAAAGTGTCAAGAACGGAAACTTAAAGCAATATGTCTCCAAAACAGGAAATGCACAACAAAACAAATGGGGAACGAATGGGTGGAAACTGGAGTAAACTTCTGTGACCGAACTGTAAGAAACCGCCTAAAGGAAATGGGATTTACAAACAGAAAAGCTAAACGAAAGCCATCATTAACACCTAAACAGAAAAAAACAAGGTTATAATGGGCTAAGGAAAAGCAATCGTGGACTGTGGATGACTGGATGAAAGTCATATTCAGTGATGAATCGCGAATCTGCATTTGGCATGGTGATGATGCTGGAACTTTTGTTTTGTGCCGTTCCAATGAGATTTATAAAGATGACTGGCTGAAGAGAACATGCAAATTTCCACAATCATTGATGATATGGGGCTGCATGTCAGGTGAAGGCACTGGGGAGCTGGCTGTCATTACATCTTCAATAAATGCACAAGTTTATGTTGATATTTTGGACACTTTTCTTATCCCATCAATTGAAAGGATGTTTGGGGATGATGAAATAATTTTCCAAGATGATAATGCATCCTGCCATAGAGCAAAAACTGTGAAAACATTCCTTGAAAAAAAACACACATAAGGTCAATGTCATGGCCTGCAAATAGTCCGGATCTCAGTCCAATTGAAAATCTTTGGTGGAAGTTGAAGGAAATGGTCCATGACAAGGCTCCATCATGTTATAGGGTCAGATCGCTGATCTGACATTTTGCACAGTACTGTGTCAGATCAGCGATCTGACATGCAGGGCTGCAGGCTTACCAGCGCTTGGTCTGAGCAGGCGCTGGTAAGCCACCTCCATGCAGGACCCGGATGCAGCCCCGCGGCCATTTTGGATCCCAGGCCTGCAGGGAGAATGTAGGAGACCCTCGGAGCATCGCGATCACATTGCGTTGCTTCGAGGGTCTCAGGGAAGCGCGCAGGGAGGGGATGCTTCCCTATGCCGCCGATTTACTGCAATAATGTTTGATCACAGTGTGTCGGGGGTTAATGTGCCAGGCGCGGTCCATGACGGCTCCTGGCACATAGTGCCGGATGTCAGCTGCGATAGTCAGCTGACACCCAGCCGCGCTTTCCCCGTGAGTGCGGCCGATCGCATATGACGTTCTATCCCGTCACTGGGAATTAAGTTCCAGGTCACCTCGACTGGATAGTATGTCATATGGGATTAAGGGGTAAAAAAAAAGTAACCATTACTGACTACCACATTTTTTGTTCTTGATTTCTTTGTGTTTCTTAAAGCCAGAAATTTGCCATTTGAAATTACTTTAGTTTTGTGCCATGTCTGTGATCTGCTTTGTTTCTACAAAATTAACCCCTTAGCGACCGCCGATACGCCTTTTAACGGCGGCCGCTAAGGGTACTTAAACCACAGCGCCGTTAATTAACGGTGCTGTGGAAAAAGTGAATAGCGCCCCCCAGAGTCGGATTTTCTCCGGGGTCTCGGCTGCCGGGGGTAGTCGAGACCCCAGAGAACATGATTCGGGGGGTTTTGTACCGACCCCGCATTTGCGATCGCCGGTAATTAACTGTTTACCGGCGACCGTAAAAAAAAAAAAAAAAGTGTAATTCTCTGTCCTCTGATGTGATCGCACATCAGAGGACAGAGAAATAGGGGGATTCGGGGACCCTGCCATACTCACCTGTGTCCCTGGATCCTCCTGCTGCTCCTCCTGGCCGCCGGCAAAAGAAAATGGCGGGCGCATGCGCAGTGCACCCGCCATCTGTCTCCATCTGCTGGCCGGCAGGAGAAGAGCAGTTGGGGCTAAAATTAGGGGTAGGGGTAGGGCTAGGGTTAGGAGCAGGGTTAGGGGTTGGGTTAGGGCTAGGGTTAGGGCTAAATTTAGGGTTAGGGTTGGGGCTAAATTTAGGGTTAGGCTTCTTTCACACTTACGTCGGTACGGGGCCGTCGCAATGCGTCGGCCCGACATACCGACGCACGTTGTGAAAATTGTGCACAACGTGGGCAGCGGATGTAGTTTCTCAACGCAGCCGCTGCCCAATCTTTGTCCTGGGGCGGAGTTACGGCAACGCATGTGCGGTCAGAAATGGCGGATGCGACGTACAAAAAAACGTTTCATTGGACTTTTTTTGTGCCGACGGTCCGCCAAAACAACTGATCCAGTGCACGACGGACGCGACGTGTGGCCATCCGTCACAATCCGTCGGCAATACAAGTCTATGGGCAAAAAACGCATCCTGCGGGCACATTTGCAGGATCCGTTTCTTGTCCAAAACTACGGATTGCGACGGATGCCAAACGACGCAAGTGTGAAAGTAGCCTTAGGGCTAGGGTTAGGGTTGGGGCTAAAGTTAGGGCTAGGGTTGGGGCTAAAGTTAGGGTTAGAGTTGGGATTAGGGTTAGGGTTTGGATTAGGGTTGGTATAAGGGTTAGGGTTGGCATTAGGGTTACGCTTGGGATTAGGGTTAGGTTTGGGATTAGGGTTAAGGTTAGGGTTGTGATTAGGGGTGTATTGGGATTAGGGTTAGGTTTGAGGTAAGGGTTGAGATTAGGATTAGGGGTGTGTTGGATTTAGGGTTTTGATTAGGGTTATGGTTAGAGTTGACATTAGGGTTGTTTTGGGGTAAGGGTTGTGATTATCGTTAGGGTTAGTGATTAGGATTATGGATCAGGTTGGGATTAGGGTTAGGGGTGTGTTGGAGTTGGGTTGGAGCTAGAATTGGGGGGTTTCCACTGTTTAGGTACATCAGGGGGTCTCCAAACACGACAGCCAATTTTGCGCTCAAAAAGTAAAATGGTGCTCCTTCCCTTCCGAGCTCTGCCGTGCGCCCAAATAGTGGTTTACCCCCACATATGGCACATCAGCATACTCGGGATAAATTGGACAACAACTATTGCAGTCCAATTTCTCCTGTTACCTTTGTGAAAATAAAAACTTGGGGGCTACAATATCTTTTTTGTGAAAAAAAAAAATATTTTTTATTTTCACGACTCTGCATTCTAAACTTCTGTGAAGCACTTGGGCATTCAAAGTTCTCACCACACATCTAGATAAGTTCCTTGGGGGGTCTAGTTTCCAAAATGGGGTCACTTGTGGGGGGTTACTACTGTTTAGGTACATCAGGGGCTCTGCAAACGCAACATAACGCCCACAGACCATTCTATCAAAGTCTGCATTCCAAAACGGCGCTCCTTCCCTTCCGAGCTCTGCCGTGCGCCCAAATAGTGGTTTACCCCCACATATGGCGCATCAGCATACTCGGGATAAATTGGACAACAACTATTGCAGTCCAATTTCTCCTGTTACCTTTGTGAAAATAAAAACTTGGGGGCTACAATATCTTTTTTGTGAAAAAAAAAATATTTTTTATTTTCACGACTCTGCATTCTAAACTTCTGTGAAGCACTTGGGCATTCAAAGTTCTCACCACACATCTAGATAAGTTCCTTGGGGGGTCTAGTTTCCAAAATGGGGTCACTTGTGGGGGGTTACTACTGTTTAGGTACATCAGGGGCTCTGCAATCGCAACATAATGCCCACAGACCATTCTATCAAAGTCTGCATTCCAAAACGGCGCTCCTTCCGAGCTCTGCCGTGCGCCTAAACATTGGTTTACCCCCACATATGGGGTACCAGCATACTCAGGACAAATTGGACAACAACTTTTGGGGTCCAATTTTTCTTGTTACCCTTGTGAAAATAAAAACTTGGGGGCTAAAATATCTTTTTTGTGTAAAAAATTTTTTTTTTTTTATTTTCACGACTCTGCATTATAAACATCTGTGAAGCACTTGGGCATTCAAAGTTCTCACCACACATCTAGATAAGTTCAATGGGGGGTCTAGTTTCCAAAATGGGGTCACTTGTGGGGGATTTCTACTGTTTAGGCACATCAGGGGCTCTCCAAACGCGACATGGCGTCCGATCTTAATTCCAGCCAATTCTACATTGAAAAAGTAAAACGGCACTCTTTCTCTTCCAAGCTCTGCGGTGCGTAAACAGTGGTTTACCCCCACATATGGGGTATCAACGTACTCAGGAGAAATTGCACAACAACTTTAGTGGTCTAATTTCTCCTGTTACCCTTGTGAAAATAAAAATTTGTGGGCAAAAAGATCATATTTGTAGAAAAAATGCGATTTTTTTTATTTTCACGGCTCTACGTTATAAACTTCTGTGAAGCACATGGGGGTTCAAAGTGCTCACCACACATCTAGATAAGTTCCTTAAGGGGTCTAGTTTCCAAAATGGTGTCACTTGTGGGGGGTTTCCACTGTTTAGGCACATCAGGGGCTCTCCAAACACGACATGGCGTCCAATCTCAATTCCAGCCAATTCTACATTGAAAAAGTAAAACGGCGCTCCTTCACTTCCAAGCTCTGCGGTGCACCCAAACAGTGGTTTACCCCCACATATGGGGTATTGGCGTATTCAGGAGAAATTGCATAACAAAATTTATGGTTACATTTTTGTTTTTACACATGTGAAAATAAAAAAAATGGTTCTGAATTAAGATGTTTGCAAAAAAAAGTTAAATGTTCATTTTTTCCTTCCACATTGTTTCAGTTCCTGTGAAGCACGTAAAGGGTTAATAAATTTCTTGAATGTGGTTTTGAGCACCTTGAGGGGTGTAGTTTTTAGAATGGTGTCACACTTGGTTATTTTCTATCATATAGACCCCTCAAAATGACTTCAAATGTGATGTGGTCCCTAAAAAAAATGGTGTTGTAAAAATGAGAAATTGCTGGTCAACTTTTAACCCTTATAACTCCCTAACAAAAAAAATTTTGTTTCCAAAATTGTGCTGATGTAAAGTAGACATGTGGGAAATGTTATTTATTAACTATTTTTCGTGACATATCTCTCTGATTTAAGGGCATAAAAATACAAAGTTTGAAAATTGCAAAATTTTAAAAATTTTCGCCATATTTCCATTTTTATCATAAATAATCGCAAGTAATATCGAAGAAATGTTACCACTAACATGAAGTACAATATGTCACGAAAAAACAATCTCAGAATCAGCGGGATCCGTTGAAGCGTTCCAGAGTTATAACCTCATAAAGTGACAGTGGTCAGAATTGCAAAAATTGGCTCGGTCATTAAGTACCAAATTGGCTCTGTCACTAAGGGGTTAAACTGAATGAACATCCTCCAAGGCCGGTGATTCCATAATTTTTGCCAGATATTGTATATAAAATTTAACTTAATAAAAAAAAAAAATCCTAAAATTGACAATTATAATGAAGGACTCACTCCCACAAACACACACAGTATAGCGCAGCCCCCTTCACACACAGTATAATGTAGCCCCCCCACACACAGTATAATGCAGCCCCCCTCAGAGTATAATGCAGCCCCCCACAAACACACACAGTATAGTGCAGCCCCCAACACTCTCACAGTGCAGCGCCACACACAGGACAATGCACAGTACAATGTAGCCCCCCCACACACTATAATGCGCACACACCTTACCTCTCTTCCTTGTACCCCTTCTGCTCTTGCTTCTGCAGAGTGTCTCATCAGCTCCACTGCTGAAACATGCTGAGTCACAGGCAGAGGGGAAGTGAAGTGAGAGGGAGTGTCAGCTGACGATCTCTCCTCCATCACTGCTTTCAGCTTTATTGGCATCTATGATGCAGATAAGTTGAATGTGCAATGCGGGGAGGGGGCAGGGCCGGGCCCCATAGCGGCCACTGGCTGGGGGCCCCTGGAGGAGTGGGAGCCCTAGGCGGCTGCCAAGTCTGCCTGCCCCCAACATTGGCTGTGTCTGACCGTACAGGGACATGGTCTGTTCATACCACACCTCCTGGGCAGCGAAGGAAGAAAAAGAGATGATACAGACATTACAGAAGAGGATTGCAAATAATTATTTCTTTGAGGTAAAATATTGATTAAAAAAGGCAGGGAAATTTTTTTTTTTTTTCAGAAAGAATCATTTGTGGTCTCCTGCTGTCCTGTCAGTATACTCCGAGACATTGGCCTACTGAAATGTATGTTCAGTAAATGCACTCAATATTTGGTCCGGGCTCCTTTTGCATGGAGGCGATCAGCCTGTGGCACTGCTGAGGTGTTATGGAAGCCCAGGTTGCTTTGATAGCAGCCTTCAGCTCGTTTGCATTGTTGGGTCTGGTGTCTCTCATCTTCCTCTTGACAATACCCTATAGATTCTCTATGGGGTTAAGGTCAGGCGAGTTTGCTGGCCAATCAAGCACAGTGATACTGTTGTTTGTAAACCAGGTATTGGTACTTTTGGCAGTGTGGACAGGTGCCAAGTCCTGCTGGAGAATTAAATTTCCATCTCGAAAAAGCTTGTCGGCAGATGGAAGCATGAAGTGCTCTAATATTTCCTGGTAGACTACTGTGCTGACTTTGGTCTTGATAAAACACGATGGACCTACACCAGCAGATGACATGGCTCCCCAAACCATCACTGATTGTTGAAACTTCACACTAGACCTCAAGCAGCTTGGATTGTGGCCTCTCCACTCTTCCTCCAGACTCTGGGACCTTGATTTCCAAATGAAATGCAAAATTTACTTTCATCTGAAAACGACACCTTGGACCACTGAGCAACAGTCCAGCTCTTTTTCTCCTGTGCCCAGGTAAGACGCTTCTTGCATTGTCTATTGGTCATGAGTGGCTTGACACAAGGAATGTGACACTTGTAGCCCATGTCCTAGATACATCTGTGTGTGGTGGCTCTTGAAGCAATGACTCCAGCAGCAGTCCACTCCTAGTGAATCTTCCCCAAATTTTTGAATGGCGTTTTCTTAACAATCCTTTCAAGGCTGCGATTATCCCGGTTGCTTGTGCTCCTTTTTCTACCACACTTTATCCTTCCACTAAACTTTCCATTAATATGCTTGGATACAGCACTCTGTGACCAGACACCTTCTTTAGCAATGACTTTTTGTTGCTTACCTTCCTTGTGGAGTGTGTCAATGATTTTTTCTGGACATCTGTCAAGCCAGCAGTCTTCCCCATGATTGTGGAGTCTGCTAAAACAGACTAAGGGACCTATATAAACACTTAGGAAGATTTGCACGTGTTTTTATTAACTATTCTAATTTACTGAGACAATGACACTTGGATTTTCATTGGCTGTAAGCCATAATCATCAACATTAACAGAAATATACACTTGAAATAGATCACTCTGTCTGTAATGACTCTATATCTGAGTGTCACTTTTTGATGATACTCTGATTTAGTGAGAAGCACCTGTCTCTGTCAGCCTCTGCAGCTGGGAAGGTTTACAGATTTAGGGTATCCAGAGGACAAGAGAGAGATTTCCTCCAGTGTTATTTGTACCCTAGGTGTATGTGTTATTTCCAGTGTTATTTGTACCCTGGGTGTATTTGTCATTTCCAGTGTTATTTGTACCCTAGGTGTATTTGTAATTTCCAGTGTTATTTGTACCCTAGGTGTATTTGTCATTTCCAGTGTTATTTGTATCCTGGGTGTATTTGTCATTTCCAGTGTTATTTGTATCCTGGGTGTATTTGTCATTTCCAGTGTTATTTGTACCCTGGGTGTATTTGTCATTTCCAGTGTTATTTGTACCCTAGGTGTATATGTGTTATTTCCAGTGTTATTTGTACCCTGGGTGTATATGTGTCATTTCCAGTGTTTTTTGTACCCTGGGTGTATGTGTCATTTCCAGTGTTTTTTGTACCCTAGGTGTATATGTGTCATTTCCAGTGTTATTTGTACCCTGGGTGTATATGTGTCATTTCCAGTGTTATTTGTACCCTGGGTGTATATGTGTCATTTCCAGTGTTATTTGTACCCTGGGTGTATATGTGTCATTTCCAGTGTTATTTGTACCCTGTCCCCTGGGTATATATGTGTCACTTCCAGTGTTATGTGTACCCTGGGTGTATATGTGTCATTTCCAGTGTTTTTTGTACCCTGTCCCCTGGGTATATATGTGTCATTTCCAGTGTTATTTGTACCCTGGGTGTATATGTGTCATTTCCAGTGTTATGTGTACCCTGGGTGTATATGTGTCATTTCCAGTGTTATGTGTACCCTGGGTGTATATGTGTCATTTCCAGTGTTATTTGTACCCTGGGTGTATATGTGTCATTTCCAGTGTTATTTGTACCCTGGGTATATATGTGTCATTTCCAGTGTTATTTGTACCCTGGGTGTATATGTGTCATTTCCAGTGTTATTTGTACCCTGGGTGTATATGTGTCATTTCCAGTGTTATTTGTACCCTGTCCCCTGGGTTTATATGTGTCATTTCCAGTGTTATTTGTACCCTGGGTGTATATGTGTCATTTCCAGTGTTATTTGTACCCTGGGTGTATATGTGTCATTTCCAGTGTTTTTTGTACCCTAGGTGTATGTGTGTCATTTTCAGTGTTTTTTTGTACCCTAGGTGTATATGTGTCATTTCCAGTGTTATTTGTACCCTGGGTGTATATGTGTCATTTCCAGTGTTTTTTGTACCCTAGGTGTATGTGTGTCATTTCCAGTGTTTTTTTGTACCCTAGGTGTATGTGTGTCATTTCCAGTGTTTTTTGTACCCTAGGTGTATGTGTGTCATTTCCAGTGTTTTTTGTACCCTGGGTGTATTTGTCATTTCCGGTGTTATTTGTATCCTGGGTGTATTTGTCTTTTCCAGTGTTATTTGTACCCTGGGTGTATTTGTCATTTCCAGTGTTATTTGTACCCTAGGTGTATATGTGTTATTTCCAGTGTTATTTGTACCCTGGGTGTATATGTGTCATTTCCAGTGTTATTTGTACCCTGGGTGTATATGTGTCATTTCCAGTGTTTTTTGTACCCTAGGTGTATGTGTGTCATTTTCAGTGTTTTTTTGTACCCTAGGTGTATATGTGTCATTTCCAGTGTTATTTGTACCCTGGGTGTATATGTGTCATTTCCAGTGTTATTTGTACCCTGGGTGTATATGTGTCATTTCCAGTGTTATTTGTACCCTGTCCCCTGGGTATATATGTGTCATTTCCAGTGTTATGTGTACCCTGGGTGTATATGTGTCATTTCCAGTGTTTTTTGTACCCTGTCCCCTGGGTATATATGTGTCATTTCCAGTGTTATTTGTACCCTGGGTGTATATGTGTCATTTCCAGTGTTATGTGTACCCTGGGTGTATATGTGTCATTTCCAGTGTTTATGTGTACCCTGGGTGTATATGTGTCATTTCCAGTGTTATTTGTACCCTGGGTGTATATGTGTCATTTCCAGTGTTATTTGTACCCTGGGTATATATGTGTCATTTCCAGTGTTATTTGTACCCTGGGTGTATATGTGTCATTTCCAGTGTTATTTGTACCCTGGGTGTATATGTGTCATTTCCAGTGTTATTTGTACCCTGTCCCCTGGGTATATATGTGTCATTTCCAGTGTTATTTGTACCCTGGGTGTATATGTGTCATTTCCAGTGTTATTTGTACCCTGGGTGTATATGTGTCATTTCCAGTGTTTTTTGTACCCTAGGTGTATGTGTGTCATTTTCAGTGTTTTTTTTGTACCCTAGGTGTATATGTGTCATTTCCAGTGTTATTTGTACCCTGGGTGTATATGTGTCATTTCCAGTGTTTTTTGTACCCTAGGTGTATGTGTGTCATTTCCAGTGTTTTTTGTACCCTAGGTGTATGTGTGTCATTTCCAGTGTTTTTTGTACCCTAGGTGTATGTGTGTCATTTCCAGTGTTTTTTGTACCCTAGGTGTATATGTGTCATTTCCAGTGTTTTTTGTACCCTAGGTGTATATGTGTCATTTCCGGTGTTTTTTGTACCCTGGGTGTATATGTGTCATTTCCGGTGTTTTTTGTACCCTAGGTGTATATGTGTCATTTCCAGTGTTTTTTGTACCCTGGGTGTATATGTGTCATTTCCAGTGTTTTTTGTACCCTAGGTGTATATGTGTCATTTCCAGTGTTATTTGTACCCTAGGTGTATATGTGTCATTTCCAGTGTTATTTGTACCCTGGGTGTATATGTGTCATTTCCAGTGTTATTTGTACCCTGGGTGTATATGTGTCATTTCCAGTGTTTTTTGTACCCTAGGTGTATATGTGTCATTTCCGGTGTTTTTTGTACCCTGTGTGTATATGTGTCATTTCCAGTGTTATGTGTACCCTGGGTGTATATGTGTCATTTCCAGTGTTATTTGTACCCTGTGTGTATATGTGTCATTTCCGGTGTTTTTTGTACCCTGGGTGTATTTGTCATTTCTTCTTGCACCATTCTACTTCTGGTCTCTACGTTACATAATAGCGGGGTCATCTCATGATTAGCTCATTCTTGTCTCATCCCCCATGGAAAAAGATATGTCCAGAGTATACGGAAATTTTAATCGGTTCCTTGAGGTCATAAAAAAAGAGAAAAATAGACTAATAATTTTCAGAACTTTCCCCAATATCAGCTAAATAAAAATGACAAAAATTACGTCCTATTCATTTTTTTTTTTTTACATCTGTTGAAATAAACACCATAAATGTGACTGGTCAGGAATTGGGCAAAAATGGCCTGGTCCTGAATTAGTTAAACAAAGCTCAAATAAAAATAAAAAAATAAGTTGCAAATGAAAAACCCACAGTACAAATTAGAGCAAACGTGCGGCTGAATCGGCCCTAAGTCTAGACTTTGGTTTCAGACATGTTCACAATCCGAAGGAAAAAAAATCTGCAGTAATTACCAAGAGGTTTTAACGATCATAAATATCGCATCACGCGTGAACGCAACAGAACCGCACCGTACACACAACAGTACATAGGATGCATTGCGGTGGGCGGAGCAGAGTTTTCCCCACCCTTCCTCCCACGTGACGCTTTGCCCCGCCTTCCAATGCGCAGTTATGCAGTGACGTCACGGCGGGTGTTTTGAGTCTCGCGATAAGTGAGCTTTGCGCTTCAGCCAATCTCGTACTCTGGTCCCGCCTACGTGTTTTTTCCTGAGGCGGGGCGGAAGTGGCTATCGCAGTGCATTGTGGGGAGTGTGGTTCCGGTGTGTAGAAGCAGCCCGGGCCGGAGCGGACTACAACTCCCGACATCCCTGAATCGAGCGACCTCTGCGGATACTAAGACCACCCCGGAGACCCCCGCAGACCTGCCCGGCGACCGGACAACATGAGAGATAAACAGAAGCGCCGCAGGGAACGCACGTGGGCCGAGGCCGCCAAGATGGTACGGAGAGGGGCGGGAGACGTGATCGAGGGGAGGCGAGGGCAGGAGGTTATAAGCAGGGACTGTTCTGGGGGAGGGACCGGCGCGCCTATTGTGGGGTCTCCCGAGCAACGTGTCTGCTGGGAGTGATGGGCGAAATAATACCGTGGGGAGGATGGGGGCGATGGGAGAAATACTACAGGGGGGCGATGGGAGAAATAATACAGGGGGGAGGATGGGGACGATGGGAGAAATAATACAGGGGGGGAGGATGGGAGAAATAATACAGGGGGGGGAGGATGGGAGAAATAATACAGGGGGAGGATGGGAGAAATACTACAGGGGAGAGGATGGGGGCGATGGGAGAAATACTACAGGGGAGAGGATGGGGGCGATGGGAGAAATAATACAGGGGGGCGATGGGAGAAATAATACAGGGGGGCGATGGGAGAAATAATACAGGGGGGAGGATGGGGACGATGGGAGAAATAATACAGGGGGGGGGAGGATGGGAGAAATAATACAGGGGGGGAGGATGGGAGAAATAATACAGGGGGGGAGGATGGGAGAAATAATACAGGGGGGGAGGATGGGAGAAATAATACAGGGGGGAGGATGGGAGAAATAATACAGGGGGAGGATGGGAGAAATGCTACAGGGGAGAGGATGGGGGCGATGGGAGAAATGCTACAGGGGAGAGGATGGGGGCGATGGGAGAAATACTACAGGGGAGAGGATGGGGGCGATGGGAGAAATACTACAGGGGGGATGATGGGGGCGATGGGAGAAATAATACAGGGGGGAGGATGGGGGCGATGGGAGAAATAATACAGGGGGGCGATGGGAGTAATAATACAGGGGGGAGAATGGGGGCGATGGGAGAAATAATACAGGGGGGAGGATGGGGGCGATGGGAGAAATACTACAGGGGAGAGGATGGGGGCGATGGGAGAAATACTACAGGGGAGAGGATGGGGGCGATGGGAGAAATACTACAGGGGAGAGGAGGGGGGCGATGGGAGAAATAATACAGGGGGGAGGATGGGGACGATGGGAGAAATAATACAGGGGGGACGATGGGAGAAATAATACAGGGGGGAGAATGGGGGCGATGGGAGAAATAATACAGGGGGGCGATGGGAGAAATAATACAGGGGGGAGGATGGGGACGATGGGAGAAATAATACAGGGGGGAGGATGGGAGAAATAATACAGGGGGGGAGGATGGGAGAGGATGGGGGCGATGGGAGAAATACTACAGGGGAGAGGATGGGGGCGATGGGAGAAATACTACAGGGGGGAGGATGGGGGCGATGGGAGAAATACTACAGGGGGGAGGATGGGGGCGATGGGAGAAATAATACAGGGGGGAGGATGGGGGCGATGGGAGAAATAATACAGGGGGGCGATGGGAGTAATAATACAGGGGGGAGGATGGGGGCGATGGGAGAAATAATACAGGGGGGAGGATGGGGGCGATGGGAGAAATAATACAGGGGGGAGGATGGGGGCGATGGGAGAAATAATACAGGGGGGAGGATGGGAGAAATAATACAGGGGGGAGGATGGGAGAAACAATACAGGGGGGAGGATGGGAGAAATAATACAGGGGGGAGGATGGGAGAAATAATACAGGGGGGAGGATGGGAGAAATAATACAGGGGGAGGATGGGAGAAATAATACAGGGGGGAGGATGGGAGAAATAATACAGGGGGGAGGATGGGAGAAATAATACAGGGGGGAGGATGGGAGAAATAATACAGGGGGGAGGATGGGAGAAATAATACAGGGGGAGGATGGGAGAAATAATACTGGGGGGGATGGGAGAAATAATACAGGGGGGAGGATGGGAGAAATAATACAGGGGGGAGGATGGGAGAAATAATACAGGGGGGAGGATGGGGACGATGGGAGAAATAATACAGGGGGGACGATGGGAGAAATAATACGGGGGTAGGATGGGTACGATGGGAGAAATAATACAGGGGGGTAGGATGGGGACGATGGGAGAAATAATACAGGGGGGTAGGATGGGGGCGAAAGTAGAAATAATACAGGGGGGGAGGATGGGGGCAATGGGACAAATAATACATCCCATCGAAATAATACAGGGGAGGATGGGAGAGAGAATACGGGGGGGGGGGGGGGAGGATGGGGACAAAGGAAGAGATAATACCAGAGGGAGGATGGGCGAGATAATACATGGGGGACAATGGGAGAAATAATACAGGGGGGATGGGAGAAACATGGTATTATCGCCCCAATTCTCCCCCCTCTGTTATATCTTCCATCGCCCCCATATTCTCCTCCCCCCTTGTATTATTTCTCTCATCTCCCCCATCCTCCCCCTGTATTATTTATCCCATCGCCCCCATCCCCTACCCCTGTATTTTTTCGATGGGAGAAATAATACGGGGGGGAGGATGGGGGTAATGGGAGAAATAATACAGGGGGAAGGATGGGGGCGATGGGAGAAATAATACAGGGGGAAGGATGGGGGCGATGGGAGAAATAATACAGGGGGAAGGATGGGGACGATGTAAGAGATAATACCAGGGAGAGGATGGGGGCGATGGGAGAAATAATGCAGGGGGGGAGGATGGGGGCGATGGGAGAAATAATACAGGGGGGAAGGGGGCGATGGGAGAAATAATACAGGGGGGGAGGATGGGGGCGATGGGAGAAATATGGTATTATCTCTCCCATCCCCCCCCCCTGTATTATTTCTCCCATCTCCCCCATCCTCCCCCCCTGTATTATTTCTCCCATCTAAATAATACAAGGGGGAGGATGGGAGATATAATACGGGGGGAAGGATGGGGGCGATGGGAGAAATAACGCAGGGTGGGAGGATAGGGACGAAGGAAGAGATAATACCAGAGGGAGGATGGGCGAGATAATACAGGGGGGACGATGAGAGAAATTTGGTATTATCGCTCCATTGCAAGCGGCAGCTTCCGGTGCCGTCCCAGGGCTGGTGTGCGACAAGGACCTGCCGTGACGTCACGGTCATGTGACCGCGACGTCATCATAGGTCCTGCTCACACCAACCCTGGGAACGCAAGCTGCTGCTTGCAATGGAGCGATCCCGGGAGCGGCGGGCTATAGGTGAGTATATGTTCCTTTTTTTTTTTTTTTTTAAGTCTCTATACTACGTGGCTCTGTGCTGGGCAATATACTACGTGGCTGGGCAATATACGTGGACATGCATATTCTAGAATACCCGATGCGTTAGAATCGGGCCACCATCTAGTACTGTTAATGATGGTGATCGCAACACTGAGGTCGGTAAAAACTGATCCGAATCGTGTTCTTTGAAGTCATAGCCGAGACCCCGGAGAAAATCCGACTCTGCGGGGGGAAATGGAGGGGGGAGGGGAGCGACATTTTACTTTTCAATGCAAAATTGACTGGAATTAAGATGGGACGCCATGTTGCGTTTGGAGAGCCCCTGATGTGCCTAAACATTGAAACCTCCCACAAGTGACACCATTTTGGAAAGTAGACCCCCTAAGCAGGGTGGATTTGATTTAAATCTAACTGATTTAAATCACGATTTAAATCACTAGTCAGTAAGGCTTGATTTAAATCGGTGATTTAAATCAAAGTTTCTACCTAAACTAGTTCTTGCTACTTTAACATGCAAGTAGATGAAGATTTTTAGAATCACTTTTTATATTACTTTTTTCTCCCCAGTTTAATGGGTTAATCATTCATATTTGAACACCACTGTTCTGTTGTACTTAGGAAGGAGAAAAATAATCCTGACCTTAATAACAATTTAAATAAGATTTATTCAACTGAAACAATAACAACATTACAGCATAAGTTATTTGCTTAAACAAACATCCATGTTTAACTAATTTGGCTAAACAAAATATATATATATTATAAGAAACTTAGACTGTCAGCCCAGCTGACACATGAAAAACTTAAATACTACTGTCCCTGCTGTCCTCTGTAGCTCACTTGTCGTCCTCTTCATCATCATCTTCTTCTTTGTTCCTATTCATAATCTGGAAAAGAAAAACAAGCTTTCCTGCTTTATTGGGTCCCAACCGATTTCTCAATTTAGAATGAATGAGTCCAAAGGAAGAGAATATTCTTTCAACGCCTGCAGAAGAAGCTACTGCTGTTAAAAGTGAAATCATTACTTGAACAGCCTCTAAATCCAAGCGCTTAAGTGACTTCCACCAGTTTACTGGTGTGACCTTCCTTAAAATATCTTCAGCAAACATATATTTCTTGAATGGTTCCCCCTTAGCTCTGAAGTTTATTATAGTTGGCATTAAAGATGGATGATTGCTGGATACCCATGTCATAGCTAACTCCTCTTCCTCAGCACTTAGGTTTTGACCCCGATATTGGATATTGACAATATTTGCCAAAAAATGAGCTGGAGTCAGTGCTTGTCCCATTCGTTTGTTTACTGCTTGTAATTTAATTCTGTCCATGTGTAGTTCTGTTTTTAAGTGTTCACTCAGTTCCTTCCAAATTTCAACAGCATCCGCAATAAAACAGCTATTTTTCTGTATTTTGTTTAAAGCTTGAGAGATGGGTTTCAGGAAGCTCAGCATATGTTCAACATTTCTCTTAAGCCCAATGTTGAGGATTTTGGCCGTGACAGTGCCATCTATTTTATCTCGATTTTCTTCACAAAGTGTCATCAGAATAGGCCAGTTTTTGATATACTGCTCAAAACAGTCTACCACAGAGTTCCATCTAACATCTTGTGGGAGCGTTAGCTTGGTTCCACCCATCCTTTTCAGAGCTGCTGCAGCAAAATGATTATTACGGAAGTATTTAGCAATTTCAACAACATTAGCCTTTATTTCTGGAACACTTAAGTCTTTGGCTAAGAGGTGCAGCAAATGAGCACTGCAACCATATGTTATTAGCAGCTTTGTATTCCCTCCCTGCTCTTCTAAATCTCTTCTCATCTTGGATACGTTTGCAGCATTGTCAGTGACCAAACTGCGTACTAGACATTTGAATTTTTGTTCACATGTCGTTATAGCTTTTACTGCCACTTCCTGTAAGTATTCTGCTGTGTGTGCATTTCTTGACGTATCAGTTGTTTGGGCAAGGAATACTTTACCTTCTTCTGTTGTTATACAAGCACATACAATAGGATCATTGTGGATATTACTCCACCCATCAATACTTAGGTTAACAATTTTACCCTCCAGAGCTGTTGCACATTGCTCCATTTCTCTGTCATACACTTGATCCAGCAGTTTCCCTGCAACATCAGCTCTGCTGGGTGGACTGTATCCTGGTCTCAGTGACTGAACCATATTAATGAAATGTGGGTTCTCAGTCAGACGGCAAGAAGAGTTTGTTGCATAAATAAACTGGGCAATTTTTTCATCAATCAACTCTTTTTCTAATCTGCTAGTTCTTATCACAAACCTATCTATGGTGGTCCCAGGAGGTAAAGGTTTTTTCTTCCTTTTGGGTGATGGTGATATGTGGCTGTGGGTGTCTGATGATGATGCTGCTGCTAATGAAGCACTATCCTGGATGGATAACTCTGAAACTGTAGAACAGGATGATGGTGATCTTGGAGGTGGATAGTTTCCAGAATCCATGAATTCCCCTAAACAAAAAAAGTCAATGCTGTTATTTTATTGTTTATACAATTTCTGCTTATTGTACACAACACATCACTGCCCCTGCCCCAAAAGGAATATTTGTTTTTCTTCATAACTGTACCAAATGACAGTAACAATCAGTAATAATAAGAAATATAATTTTTCTCACACATGACAGTTCAGTCTTTAGAAATAGGATTCAATAAAAATGTTTACCAACCTGAAGATCCTGCCTGTTCAGAAGTGTTTCTTTGGTCATCTTCATCACCGCACTTCTCATGATGTTGCCTCATTCGCGCCACCAGGCCTTGCATCTCTTTGTTGCATCGTTTGCATTTTGCACGCATGCCTGCCTTACCGATAGGCGAAGGAGCTTCATTAAAAATATTCCCAATATTCCCAAACTGGGTCTCTTTTACGGCCTGCTGCCATTATAAGAAAAGAATGTAATAAACCTCAGATCGTACACACAAACAGATCCAGACTTGTCTGTCTGTGGCTATGCTGCAGTATTGTGCTCAAAAGTTTCACTTTCATTTTCTTGTCTGCTTGCCCTTCCTCCTTCTCACACTTAGATTCACATTCTTCTTGTGTTGTGCAGATCTATTCCACTCCAAACAATCAGAAACATATTGTCTAACTTCTTGGACTTGGCACTGAAGGGGTTGATTCTTCATAGGTTTGTAGAACAATAGGATTAAGGTCTTTTTCTCAACTCTGTTCATGTTGTAACATTTTTGCCGTGAAGAAGAGGCTGGGACCCCTGCGGAGTCAAATTCAGTTTTGAGAACTGCGTAAGTAAAGCCAGCGTCTGTGATAATATAGGAGAGAAACTGCCCACTAATCCTACAGAAACCCCTGGAAGAGCATGGCATTGTGAATGTTACACATATACAGCCTTTATTCTACTGAGTTAAACAACTCAGCTTTATCTCATGATGGAAGAACCTTTGGATGGTAAAATATTTTCCTCAAAAAGCAGTATATTGAAAAAAATCCGATTTCAATCAAAAAAAATCCGAATTTTTTTTATTTTTTAAACATTGATTTTTATCCACCCTGCCCCTAAGGAATCAAACTAGATGTGTGGTGAGCATGGCAGAGCTCGGAAGGATTGGATTGGTCTGCAGGCGTCACGTCTGCATTTGCAGAGCCCCTGATGTACCCAAACAGTAGAAACCCCCCACAAGTGACCACAAGTGATTGGAAACTAGTCCTCCCAAGGAACTTATCTAGATATGCTGTGAGAACTTTGAAGCCCCAAGTGTTTCACTACAGTTTACAACGCAGAGCCGTGAAAATAAAAAATCTTTTTTTTCCCACAAAAATGATTTTTAGCCTCCCAAATTTTTATTTTCCCAAAGATAACAAGAGAACTTGGACCCCAAAAGTTGTTGTCCAATTTGTCCCGAGTACGCTGATTCCTCATATGTTGGGGTAAACACCTGTTTGGGCGCACGGGAGAGCTCGGAAAGGAAGGAGCACTGTTTTACTTTTTCAACGCAGAATTGGCTGGGATTGAGATCGGACGCCATGTCGCGTTTGGAGAACCCATGATGTGCCTGAACAGTGGAAACTCCCCAATTCTACCTGAAACCCTAATCCAAACACACCCCTAACCCTGACACACCCAACCCTAATCCCCACCGTAAATGTAATCCAAACCCTAACTTTAGCCCAAACCCTAACTTTAGCCCCAACCCTAACCCTAACTTTAGCCCTAACCCTAGCCCCAACCCTAGCCCTAGTTAGTAGTAAATTTAGGTCAATAATTTTTGCATTTATTTGTGAAAAAAATGGAAATTTGGCTTAAATTTTGAAAATTTCGAAATGTTCAAATTTTGAATTTTTATTCTGTTAAACCAGAGAGTTGTGACACAAAATAGTTAATAAATAACATTTCCCACATGTCTACTTTACATCAGCACAATTTTGTAAGCAACATTTTTTTTTTTTTTTTTTGCTAGGAAGTTATAAGGGTTAAAATTTGACCAGCGATTTCTCATTTTTACAACGAAATTTACAAAACCATTTTTTTTAGGGACCACCTCACATTTGAAGTCAGTTTGAGGGGTCTGTATGGCTAAAAATACCCAAAAGTGACACCATTCTAAAAACTGTCTAAAAATGAACCATACGGCGCTGCTTAGTTGCTCCAGGTGAATAAGCAGCAAATACCGGTATATGGACGAAATCACTCCCAATTGTCCCAGAAGTGGTTAATCAAAGAAAACTATATGTGATATTTGCGCTAAGTTCACCTATATGAAGCCATAAATAGTTAAAATACTGGGAAATGTCATAAACAAGGTTCCCCATACAGGACTGTGATTAACAAGATGGGTTTACCTTAATATCAAAGAAAAGGAAATCTGTGTCCAGTGCTGACATGCGGGAAGGTCTTTCACTCATGTGCTGTAAGGTTGGTATCTGAAGCCTTCTCTGAATCTCTGTTCCAGAAATATCCAATATGTTGCAGAGCAAATAGTAGTATAGGAGACGCTGTCCCGGCCGGTGACTAGCGTACTCCCCCAGAGCTTGGTAACTGCCGCGCACAGGCAGTGGCGGCCGCGTGTATAGAGCTGAAGCCGACAAGGTGCAGGACCTTGTGTGACGTCACAGTCACGTGATGTGTACACGTGACCAGCTGCGGAGCTACGAATAGCACAAAGGACCAACTAATCCTACGCGTTTCAGAGTCACTGACTCCTTCATCAGGGATGGTGCTGTGTGCAAGATGTGTGCTTTATATAGCGTGCCGCCTTTTTTAAATTTTTTTATTTATTTGCTCATTGGATAAAAGCAAACAGTTCTATCTCAGTATTAAGACCGTGGGGTGCCAGAGTATTCAGTTCAAATATGTACCTCATTTCTTCTCTTGACATTTGGTGAATAAAGTTGCCACCCCTCCAGTCTTTTTTCACTATTTTCAGTCCAGTGACTAAGATGTCCTCAAGTGAACCCCCGTGATATTTGGCAAAATGTTGAGATAAAGGGTGTTCTGAGAATTTTTTACTAATGTTGCACAAATGTTCTCTAATCCTTACATTCATAGGGCGAATAGTGCGACCTATGTATAATTTCTTGCAAGGACACTCACATAATACTGTAGATAACTCCTTTAGTGGAGCAGGTGATTAAATCTTTAATATTAATTACTGTTGACTGGTTGGAGATGGAGATTTGTTTTTTTGTGCCTAATTTCTTACATAAGCATTTTTTGCATGGGAAGAAGCCATTGGGGCGTTTTGATAAAAAATGATGATTTTTTTCTTCTTTCTCCGGAGGTCTACATATCGTTGGGGCAATTAGATTCCCCAAATTTTTTGCCCTTTTGAAAACGAATTTTGGACGCACTGGTAATAACTCCCCAATTATCTTATCCTCTTTGCGTATGTTCCAATATTTATTTACAATCTTATTCAGCAGTCCACTTTTAGAATTATATTGCATTATAATTGGAATCTCATAATCTCCCCATTTTTCTCCATTCATTTTTTCTGACTTCTTTTCTATCTGCATCAGGAACCTTTCCCTCGGGTGTTCACCAACCTGTTCCTTAGTTTCTAACAGGAATTTTCTGTCATATCCTTTGATTACAAATTTCTCCACCAAGAGGTTTGCTTCCTTATTATAGTCGTCCAGTCTAGAGCAATTTCTGTGTGCCCTGATGAATTGGCTCTTTGGAACATTGAGAAGCCAACTGGGAAGATGACAACTGTCCAAAGTTTCCAGAATCAGTGGGTTTATGATATATTTGAGTATGTATTTTGTTACTATCAATAAAAATTCTTAAGTCTAAAAAATGTATTTCTTTATTATTTATAACTGAAGTGAATTTTAAAAAGTAATCATTTGTGTTTAAGTGTTGAATAAAATCATTTAATAAAATGGGGCCCCCAGACCAAATAAATATATCGTCAATGAACCTCTGCCATAGAACCAGGTTCGCCCGTAGCTCACCCCCCGCTGAAGATGGTTTCTTCTTCCCACCTCCCTACGTAAAGGTTGGCGTAACTAGGGGCGAACCTGGTGCCCATGGCAGTACCCCATTCCTGGGAGTAGTAGTCCGCCCCGAATTTAAAATAATTGTGAGTGAGTATAAAATTGATACAATTTAAAATAAAAAGATTCTGATCCCTGGGTGTCTGGCTTTTCTTTGACATAAAATATTCAACTGCTTCACATCCCTTTTTTGTGCTCAATCACAGTGTAGAGGGAAGTTATATCTAAAGTCCCCATGATATAGTGTTCTTCCCATTGTATCTTCTGCAGAATATTTAAAATGTGTGCACTATCCTTCAAATAGGATGGAAGGTGGGGACACAGTCTCTGTAGGTAGCAATCCACAAATTTAGAAAGGTTAGATGTGAGGCCTCCTATGGCGGAGATGATCGGTCTGCCTGGTGGATGCAGCGGATCTTTGTGGACCTTAGGTAAATAATAAAAATATGGATCCCGGGGATAATAATAATATAATAATAATTTTTATTTATATAGCGCCAACATATTCCGCAGCGCTTTACAAATTATAGAGGGGACTTGTACAGACAATAGACATTACAGCATAACAGAAATACAGTTCAAAACAGATACCAGGAGGAATGAGGGCCCTGCTCGCAAGCTTACAAACTATGGGGAAAAGGGGAGACACGAGAGGTGGATGGTAACAATTGCTTTAGTTATTCGGACCAGCTATAGTGTAAGGCTCAGGTGTTCATGTAAAGCTGCATGAACCAGTTAACTGCCTAAGTAGGTAGCAGTACAGACACAGAGGGCTAATACTGCATAAAGTGTATGAGAACATGATGCGAGGAAGCTTTTTTTTTTTTTTTTATTATAAATAGGCCACACAGGGATCGTTAGGTTAATGCATTGAGGCGGTAGGCCAGTCTGAACAAATGAGTTTTTAGGGCACGCTTAAAACTGTGGGGATTGGGGATTAATCGTATTAACCTAGGTAGTGCATTCCAAAGAATCGGCGCAGCACGTGTAAAGTCTTGGAGACGGGAGTGGGAGGTTCTGATTATTGAGGATGCTAACCTGAGGTCATTAGCGGAGCGGAGGGCACGGGTAGGGTGGTAGACTGATACCAGGGAGGAGATGTAGGGTGGTGCTGAGCCATGGAGTGCTTTGTGGATGAGGGTAGTAGTTTTGTACTGGATTCTGGAGTGGATGGGTAGCCAGTGTAATGACTGGCACAGGGTAGAGGCATCGGTGTAACGGTTGGTGAGGAATATGATCCTGGGATGCATGTTATTTACAAAATCAAATTCATTCTTATTTAAAAATCCCTTTTGGAAACCTGTTTGTATCAAGCTTTGCATTTCTTTTAAATAGTTAGCTGATGGGTCCATGGTTAGTTTTTTATAGGTGCGATTGTCACTCAACAGCTGTAAAGGTACCGTCACACTAGACGATATCGCTAGCGATCCGTGACGTTGCAGCGTCCTCGCTAGCGATATCGTCCAGTGTGACAGGCAGCAGCGATCAGGCCCCTGCTGTGATGTCGCTGGTCGGGGAAGAAAGTCCAGAACTTTATTTCGTCGCTGGACTCCCCGCAGACATCGCTGAATCGGCGTGTGTGACACCGATTCAGCGATGTCTTCACTGGTAACCAGGGTAAACATCGGGTAACTAAGCGCAGGGCCGCGCTTAGTAACCCGATGTTTACCCTGGTTACCAGCGTAAAAAAACAAACAGTACATACTTACATTCAGCTGTCTGTCCCTTGCCGTCTATTTCCTGCACTGACTGCTGGCCGCAAAGTGAAAGTGAAAGCACAGCACAGCGGTGAGTCACACAGCGGTGACTCACCGCTGTGGCTGTGCTCTGCTTTCACTTTGCGGCCAGCAGTCAGTGCAGCAAACAGACGGCAAGGGACAGACAGCTGAATGTAAGTATGTACTGTTTGTTTTTTTACGATGGTAACCAGGGTAAACATCGGGTTACTAAGCGCGGCCCTGCGCTTAGTTACCCGATGTTTACCCTGGTTACCGGGGACCTCGGGATCGTTGGTCGCTGGAGAGCTGTCTGTGTGACAGCTCTCCAGCGACCAAACAGCGACGCTGCAGCGATCCGGATCGTTGTCGGTATCGCTGCAGCGTCGCTAAGTGTGACGGTACCTTAAGGATTCTTTATCATAATCGGGAGTGTTGAGTATAACTATACCACCCCCTTTATCGGCCGGTCTGATGGTTATTTTTGTTATCTTGAAGTGGTTGAATCGCCCTACGTTCTTGATTAGACAAGTTATACTTGAACTGAGAACATTTTCTGTCCGAAATTTTTCTAATATCCCGAGTCACATTATTCTGAAAGGCCTCAAACGCCTCAGAATATTCCTGGATCGGGTTGAAATTTGATTTCTTTTTGAGATGGGTGTGTTCATACGGATCAAAAGTATCCATTAATCCATCATTATTTGTCATGCTTAGCTTCTTCTTTAGATAGTGTTTCTTAATAGCCAGTTTCCTCATGAACAGTTTCACCCCTATATAGGCCTGAAATTTATTGAACTTTGTACTCTGTGCGTATTTAAGGCCCCTATTGAGTAAGCAAACCTCATTGTTGCTCAATGTGTGATTGCTCAGATTGAAGATCTTCTGTTTTAATTGCGCTGAGATGTTTTCCTGTTGTTGATGTACTGATCTCTCTTTTTTGGTTGATTTCCCGCCCCTACATCCGCTTTTTCATTTTTTCTTTGTCCCTTTTGAAAAAAAGGAGGGAGATGGCTTTGTGTGGTTTTTGGTTTAATTTTATTTTTTTGTAATTTGTTATCTTTCTGTCCTAACGTGAAAGATGGCGCCTGTTTCTGTCGTAAAGGTTGTGAATTAGATTCTTCCCCGGAATCTATTATGTGTTTCAATAGCCAGTATTGGGGTGGAGATATCTGGGGCAGTATTTGATTGAATGAGATTATCTTCCATATTGGTGTCTTCTGTGCCGTTATTTACATTTATTTCGTTAATTGTGAAATACTCTGGCACCCCACAGTCTTAATACTGAGATAGAACTGTTTGCTTTTATCCAATGAGCAAATAAATAAAAAAATTAAAAAAAGGCGGCACGCTATATAAAGCACACATCTTGCACACAGCACCATCCCTGATGAAGGAGTCAGTGACTCTGAAACGCGTAGGATTAGTTGGTCCTGTGTGCTATTCGTAGCTCCGCAGCTGGTCACGTGTACACATCACGTGACTGTGACGTCACACAAGGTCCTGCACCTTGTCGGCTTCAGCTCTATACACGCGGCCGCCACTGCCTGTGCGCGGCAGTTACCAAGCTCTGGGGGAGTACGCTAGTCACCGGCCGGGACAGCGTCTCCTATACTACTATTTGCTCTGCAACATATTGGATATTTCTGGAACAGAGATTCAGAGAAGGCTTCAGATACCAACCTTACAGCACATGAGTGAAGGACCTTCCCGCATGTCAGCACTGGACACAGATTTCCTTTTCTTTGATATTAAGGTAAACCCATCTTGTTAATCACAGTCCTGTATGGGGAACCTTGTTTATGACATTTCCCAGTATTTTAACTATTTATGGCTTCATATAGGTGAACTTAGCGCAAATATCACATATAGTTTTCTTTGATTAACCATTCTAAAAACTGCACCCCTCAAGGTGCTCAAAACCACATTCAAGAAGTTTATTAACCCTTCAAGTGCGCAGCAGCAGAAGCAACATGGAAGGAAAAAATGAACATTTAACTTTTTAGTCACAAAAATGATGTTTTAGCAACAATTTTTTTTATTTTCGCAAGGGTAAAAACAGAAACTGGACCCCAAAAGTTATTGTACAATTTGTCCTGAGTACGCCGATACCCCATATGTGGGGGGGGGAACCACTGTTTGGGCGCACGACAGGGCTCGAAAGGGAAGGAGCGCCATTTGACTTTTTCAATGAAAAATTGGCTCCAATCCTAAACATTGGAACTCCCCACAAGTGACCCCATTTTGGAAACTAGACCCCCTCAAGGAATTTATTTTGATGCATAGTGAGCACTTTGAACCCCCAGGTGCTTCACAAATTGATCCGTAAAAATGAAAAAGTACTTTTTTTAACACAAAAAATTTCTTTTAGCCTCAATTTTTTCATTTTCACATGGGCAACAGGATAAAATGGATCCTAAAATGTGTTGGGCAATTTCTCCTGAGTACGCCGATACCTCATATGTGGTCACAAACCACTGTTTGTGCACACGGCAGGGCTCGGAAGGAAAAGAGCGCCATTTGACTTTTTGAATGAAAAATTAGCTCCAATCGTTAGCGGACACCATGTTGCGTTTGGAGAGCCCCTGTGTGCCTAAACATTGGAGCTCCCCCACATGTGACCCCATTTTGTAATCTAGACCTCACATGGAATCTATATACATAATTGTCTAAGGGGTACTTCCGTCTGTCCTTCTGTCACGGTTATTCGTTCGCTGATTGGTCTCGGCAGCAGCCTGTCATGGCTGCCGCGACCAATCAGCGACGGCCACAGTCCGATTAGTCCCTCCCCTACTCCCCTGCACTCACTGCCCGGCGCCCGCTCCGTAATCCCCTCCACTCACCGCTCACACAGGGTTAATGGCAGCGGTAACTGCCCCCGGTGTAACGGACTCCGTTACCGCTGCTATTAACCCTGTGTGTCCCCAACTATTTACTATTGATGCTGCCTATGCAGCATCAATAGTAAAAATATGCATGTTCAAAATAATAAAATAACAAAAAAACTGCTATACTCACCCTCCGCCGCCTTTCTCGCTCCCCGGACCGCTCCAATTGCGAGCGCCAGCCTCCGGTCCCGTCCCAGGGCTGGTGTGCGGCAACGACCTACCGTGACGTCACGGTCATGTGACCGCAACGTCGTCATAGGTTCTGCACCAGCCCTGGGACTTGCAATGGAACTCGGCTTCAAGAAAATGGCCGCCGCGATCTCCATCTGCGCACGCGCGGCATCCCGCGGCCTTTTTCCTAAAGCCCCGGGCGACCTCCGGAAGATGGCCGCCGCCAGCGATAATCCCTGGACACTGCTACAACGCGCCGGCGGAAGGTGAGTATGTGTTTATTTTTTATTTTTTTTACCCTGTGTCATACGTGGCTGGCCAATATACTACATAGCTGTGCAATATACTACAAGGCTCGGCAATATACTATGTGGCTCTGTGCAATATACTACGTGACTGGGCAATATACTACGTGGCTCTGTGCTGTATACTACGTGGCTGGGCAATATCCTACGTCGCTGTGCTGTATACTATGTGACTGGGCAGGGGGGTTTGGGAAGTACCACTCCCCCTGTCCCTGCAGATTGGATGAAATTGGAGTTAACCCTTTCACCCGATCTGCAGGGACGCGATCCCTCCATGACGCCACATAGACGTCACAGGTCGGATTGGCACAAACTTTCATGACGCCTACATGGCGTCAAAGGTCGGGAAGGGGTTAATGGTGAATGGCCAATAAATCCTCTTTGTTCTACATCATCTGAGTGCCACGTACTTTTTTAGATATTCTACTATGGCTTGCGCTCCTACTTATGCTCCTGCTGACACGAGTGCCGTGTTCTACTACTAAATCCTGACTGATGATCGCCCATTTTCTAATCAGTGCTTGGAGTTTATTACAATTTCTGTGTTTTTGTTATCCTGTGAATAAAAAAAAATAATTTGTCAAAACTACAGTAAGCAGCCCAGTGACACATCACTGGAATAAAGATTCTTTACTCCTACCTCATGCTGCTCTCAGATTAGGTAGCACATTCCCCCTTTGTATTCGCACTGCTTTAAATGGCAGGTTACATAACATTTTTGATTTAGTATAAAATCCACATTGCAAGCAAATGAAATGGCAAATTAATATAAATTGATTGCTTCTCTGGTCCTGATGCAAGCGGCAACAAATCCAAAGTTACTCTGTGCAAATGTAGATAATGCTGGTAGATTTATGACACTCAATAAATGATGTAACTCAGGATCAGTAATTTATATACACAGTGACTGCACCAGCAGAATAGTGAGTGCAGCTCTGGAGTATAATACAGGATGTAACTCAGGATCAGTACAGGATAAGTAATGTAATGTATGTACACAGTGACTGCACCAGCAGAATAGTGAGTGCAGCTCTGGAGTATAATACAGGATGTAACTCAGGATCAGTACAGGATAAGTAATGTACAGTATGTACACAGTGACTGCACCAGCAGAATAGTGAGTGCAGCTCTGGAGTATAATACAGGATGTAACTCAGGATCAGTACAGGATAAGTAATGTACAGTATGTACACAGTGACTGCACCAGCAGAATAGTGAGTGCAGCTCTGGAGTATAATACAGGATGTAACTCAGGATCAGTACAGGATAAGTAATGTACAGTATGTACACAGTGACTGCACCAGCAGAATAGTGAGTGCAGCTCTGGAGTATAATACAGGATGTAACTCGGGATCAGTACAGGATAAGTAATGTAATGTATGTACACAGTGACTCCACCAGCAGAATAGTGAGTGCAGCTCTGGGGTATAATACAGGATGTAACTAAGGATCAGTACAGGATAAGTAATGTAATGTATGTACACAGTGACTGCACCAGCTGAATAGTGAGTGCAGCTCTGGAGTATAATACAGGATGTAACTCAGGGTCAGTACAGGATAAGTAATGTATGTACACAGTGACTGCACCAGCAGAATAGTGAGTGCAGCTCTGGGGTATAACACAGGATGTAACTCAGGATCAGTACAGGATAAGTAATGTGATGTATGTACACAGTGACTCCACCAGCAGAATAGTGAGTGCAGCTCTGGGGTATAATACAGGATGTAACTCAGGATCAGTACAGGATAAGTAATGTAATGTATGTACACAGTGACTGTACCAGCAGAATAGTGAGTGCAGCTCTGGAGTATAATACAGGATGTAACTCAGGATCAGTACAGGATAAGTAATGTATGTACACAGTGACTGTACCAGCAGAATAGTGAGTGCAGCTCTGGAGTATAATACAGGATGTCAGTCAGGATCAGTACAGGATAAGTAATGTATGTACTCAGTGACTCCACCAGCAGAATAGTGAGTGCAGCTCTGCAGTATAATACAGGATGTCACTCAGGATCAGTACAGGATAAGTAATGTAATGTATGTACACAGTGACTGCACCAGCAGAATAGTGAGCGCAACTCTGGATTATAATACAGGATGTAACTCAGGATCAGTACAGGATAAGTAATGTAATGTATGTACACAGTGACTCCACCAGCAGAATAGTGAGTGCAGCTCTGGAGTATAATATAGGATGTAACTCAGGATCAGTACAGGATAAGTAATGTATGTACACAGTGACTCCACCAGCAGAATAGTGAGTGCAGCTCTGGGGTATAATACAGGATGTAACTCAGGGTCAGTACAGGATAAGTAATGTAATGTATGCATACAGTGACTGCACCAGCAGAATAGTGAGTGCAGCTCTGCGGTATAATACAGGATGTAACTCAGGGTCAGTACAGGATAAGTAATGTAATGTATGTACACAGTGACTCCACCAGCAGAATAGTGAGTGCAGCTCTGGAGTATAATACAGGATGTAACTCAGGATCAGTACAGGATAAGTAATGTAATGTATGTACACAGTGACTGCACCAGCAGAATAGTGAGTGTAGCTCTGGGGTATAATACAGGATGTAACTCAGGATCAGTACAGGATAAGTAATGTAATGTATGTACACAGTGACTGCACCAGCAGAATAGTGAGTGCAGCTCTGGGGTATAATACAGGATGTAACTCAGGATCAGTACAGGATAAGTAATGTAATGTATGTACACAGTGACTCCACCAGCAGAATAGTGAGTGCAGCTCTGGGGTATAATACAGGATGTAAGTCAGGATCAGTACAGGATCAGTAATGTAATGTATGTACACAGTGACTGCATCAGCAGAATAGTGAGTGCAGCTCTGGAGTATAATACAGGATGTCACTCAGGATCAGTACAGGATAAGTAATGTATGTACACAGTGACTCCACCAGCAGAATAGTGAGTGCAGCTCTGGAGTATAATACAGGATGTCACTCAGGATCAGTACAGGATAAGTAATGTAATGTATGTACACAGTGACTCCACCAGCAGAATAGTGAGTGCAGCTCTGGAGTATTATACAGGATGTCACTCAGGATCAGTACAGGATAAGTAATGTAATGTATGTACACAGTGACTCCACCAGCAGAATAGTGAGTGCAGCTCTGGAGTATAATACAGGATGTCACTCAGGATCAGTACAGGATAAGTAATGTATGTATACAGTGACTCCACCAGCGGAATAATAAGTGCACCTCTGCGGTATAATACAGGATGTAACTCAGGATCAGTACAGGATCAGTAATGTAATGTATGTACACAGTGACTGCACCAGCGGAATAATAAGTGCACCTCTGCGGTATGCAGACTGTGAGCCCTCGCGGGCAGGGTCCTCCCTCCTTATGTACTCGTGTGCCTTGTTATCTGCTCATGTTTAATGTATTTGTCTATATTTGCCCCGTATTCACATGTAAAGCGCCATGGAATAAATGGCGCTATAAAAATGTATAATAATAATAATAATAATAATACAGGATATAACTCGGGATCAGTACAGGATAAGCAAACCCGAGTAATATTTGGAGTAAAATGCACATGATTCATAAGTCCCATATGTATAAAGGAGTAGATAAGTGGTGGGAGTCCACTGATTAGATTTCTATTGTGCAGAGGTCGTTGTAGTGTTTTCTTTGCAGCAGAATACAAGGAATGAAATCCCAAATATGTCTTTAATACTGCTGCCCATCGTCCTAGCACTGTAGTGCTGTAACTGTATCTAAGGTGCAGCTGCTGTATTTATTATATGGGGAAGTTCATAGATGTTGGCGATCTGGTTATTGCCCAGTTATCATACACATAATGCAGCAGATGGAAAGGTGAAGTAGGCACTGATCATTGCTCTTCCCTAATAGAGGAGAGCTGCAGTGTAAATCATGGTAGGACTGGGCAGATCAGCCACTGGATTTATTTATTTTACTCACTCTTATAGCACCATTAATTTCACAGCGCTTTACAGACCTTGTCGGCACTCTCCCCATTGGGGCTCACAATCTAGACTCCCTGTCAGTAGGTGTTTGGTGTGTGGGAGGATTCCTATGCAAACACGAGAACATAGATACCCTGCCTAAAACTAATACAATTGATTAGTTCAGGATCCGAGGGGTGGGGCTTCAAAATAAAATCCTTCATGCTCCGCCCATGCAGAACCCACACTCGGCAGAGCACAGTGGATTGTTTGATTTCCTTTATGAATGTCTTGTGACTCTGCATGGTTGACCACTCCTCTCCTTGCAGGTTTTGGAGAATTACTCAGATGCACCAATGACTCCTAAACAGATCCTGAATGTGATTGAGGCCGAGGGGCTTAAGGAGACAAAGTAAGTTTTGCAAGGCAGGAAAGTGCGGGGCGGGGGAGAAGAGTGGTTTACTCGCTGGAGATTTCTATAGCTGTCATGAGTTTCTTATGTTGCTTTCTGCTTTCAGTTGATTTTATTACTCACAAGATGACTAATATTTTATTGACTGTGACCTTTTCTCTTTTTTGTTTCCTTATTTATTGCTCGTCTTTGTCCGTGGTATCTACAGAAGGTAAGACTGTGTGACCGTGGTGGAGTGGCTGGTCCAAGATTTCACGGGCCCGTCTTATGTCAATCCAGGTCTAATTATTGCATGCTTACAAGTTCTGCTTCATTCTGATTTACTTTTGAGTTACAATTTCTCACTGGTTTTAGTATCACCGCTTGCTTTGAGTGAATAAATAAAATCTTAAAACCTGTGTAGACCTAAAATTTCTCACATCTGAGGGGTTTTTCTCAATTGTGCCCAGTCTAGGTGATCAGCTGGAGCTAAAGACTCCTCCATTTTCTTTGGACTGACACATTGTAACAGACTAGACAATCCTCTCAATACAGAAATACACTGGATACCACTGCAATCATTATTTCATCTCTACAGGTTTCCAGTGAATTGTGTCAATTCACCAACGGCAATCCGAGATGCTAAAATTGTCAAGACACTTAGTTGCTGATCTTTTAATCAACACTTTCTTTGCCAAATACAGCTCTGGCAAAAGTTACGAGACCACCACATCAAATCCCTGTCATGGGCAGCCCAATCTCCAGACCTGAACCCCATTGAAAACCTCTGGAATGTAATCAAGGGGATGGTGGATAGTCACAAGCCATCAAACAAAGAAGAACTGCTTACATTTTTGCACCAGAAGCAGTGTGAAAGACTGGTGGAAAGCATGCCAAGACGTATGAAAGCTGGGATTAAAAATCATGGTTATTCCACAAAATATTGATTTCTGAACTCTTCCGGAGTTAAAACATTAGTATTGTTGTTTCTAAATGATTATGAACTTGTTTTCTTTGCATTATTATTATCATCTGAAAGCACTGTTGTTGTGTTTTTTTTTTTTTTTTTTTTTTTTTTAATTTTGACCATTTTTCTTTGTCAGAAGAAAAAGCAAAATTTATTGCTTGGAAATTCGGAGACATGTTGTCAGAAGTTTATAGAATAAAATAACGATTTACATTTTACTCAAAAATATACCTATAAGAGAAAAATTAGACAAACCGAACATTTTGCAGTGGTCTCTTAATTTTTGCCAGAGCTGCATGTATATCATAAATGCTTGCAGGGTCCCCACCCAAAATGAGCCATGATTATTTTTACAGCAGTTATTTGTGCTCATTCCCATCTGAGCCCTCAGAGGCACTTGAAAAAAAATAAAAATCTATGACCTCTACGTCGATACTGTGCCCGTCGCTGAATCAGAAACGTGGGATTTCTACGTCCTTTATGACATCATCGTCGCTGTGCCCATTGCTGATTGGTCGAGGCCTGGCGGCCTCGACCAATCAGAGACGCAGGATTTCTACGTCGATACTGTGCCCGTCACTGATTGGTCGAGGTCAGAGACGCGGGATTTCCAGGACAGACAGACGGAAAAACCCTTAGACAATTATATATATAGATATCTGTATGTCATCTCCTCCTGTATTAGACCGCGTTCACACGTTATTTGGTCAGTATTTTTACCTCAGTATTTGTAAGATAAATTGGCAGCCTGATAAATCCCCAGCCAACAGGAAGCCCTCCCCCTGACAGTATATATTAGCTCACACATACACATAATAGACAGGTCATGTGACTGACAGCTGCCGTATTTCCTATATGGTACATTTGTTGCTCTTGTAGTTTGTCTGCTTACTAATCAGATTTTTAGTTTTGAAGGATAATACCAGACTTGTGTGTGTTTTAGGGCGAGTTTCATGTGTCAAGTTGTGTGTTGATTTGCATGTGACGACATGCATGTAGCGACTTTTGTGAGATGAGTTTTGTGTGGCGACATGTGTGTAGCATCTTTTTGTGTGTCGAGTTGCATGTGAAAGGTTAGTGTAGCAAGTTGTGTGCAGCAAGTTTTGCGCATGGCGAGTTTTGCGTGTGGTGCGTTTTGTGTGAGGCAACTTTTGCATGTGTTGCAGCTTTTGTGCATGTGGCAATTTTTCCGCGTGTGGAGAGTTTTCCATGAGGTGAGTTTTGCACGTGTGGCGAGTTTTGCATGTGGCGAGTTTTGAGCGGCGACTTTTGTGTTTCGACTTTTATGTGGCGAGGTTGGTGTATGTGTGGTGAAATGTGTGCTGAGGGTGGAATATGTGTTCAAGCACGTGGTAGTGTGTGGCGCATTTTGTGTGTGTGTTCATATCCCCGTGTGTGGTGAGCATCCCATGTCGGGGCCCCACCTTAGCAACTGTACGGTATATACTCTTTGGCGCCATCGCTCTCACTCTTTAAGTCCCCCTTGTTCACATCTGGCAGCTGTCAATTTGCCTCCAACACTTTTCCTTTCACTTTTTCCCCATTATGTAGATAGGGGCAAAATTGTTTGGTGAATTGGAACGCGCGGGGATAAAATTTTGCCTCACAACATAGCCTATGACGCTCTCGGGGTCCAGACGTGTGACTGTGCAAAATTTTGTGGCTGTAGCTGCGGCGGTGCAGATGCCAATCCTGGACACACACATACATACACACACACATTCAGCTTTATATATTAGATTTGACATATAGACCTAAGCCTAGGTGCTACATGGACTCTGTCGTGTCTAATTTTCTATTTTTGTCATAAATTAAAGTTTTTTAATGCTTTTTTTTTTTAATATTATTATTTGATGCAAAATTGCATGACGTTGCTTGTGTGTGTATAAAGCACTAAATGACATTCTGGCAATATGCCAGAAAATATATCATTATGGGGGTTTAATATCAAATTATTTTATTCTTGGACGTCAAAAGTACAGAACTTGTCCTCTCTGCCTGAGGTGCAAAAAAGTAAAAAATAAAAGAACCGCTGGCAGTGAATTCCCTCTTGACAGTTTAGTACAGCGTTGTATTACTGATAGCGCAGCAGTTCTTTAGCGCACCTTTCTACGCTTCTGTGCTGTTCTTCTGTTGTTCCGCCTGGAAATTACTAAGTGACAAGTGTATTGTCCCAGTTCCGGTGTGTGTCCCTGAGCAGGGAATGGTGGCAATTGTTAATTTATACGTTTCCAGGAGGAATAACCGAGAGACAGCACAACACGAGGGTATTAGAAAAGAGAATGCTTTATAGTATTTACCAAAACCGAGACGTCCAGTGAAGATGGGTTCTCCTTAAATGGTTGGGTAAACCAGACCCCCTCATCTCGATTTTCTTCATCCTTTGCAGCATTTCCTCCCCTCTGGCTTGTCTGAACGCCATGTTGCAGTCCAACTCCAGGACACGAGAAGCCATGTTTTACAAGCTCCCCGGCCGCATCAGTCTCTTCACTATGAAGGTTAGTGCTGTCATTAGTCATTATACTGGTGTATTCACGTTGATAGGTGCCAGATTACCAAGTATTCTAGATTATCGACCTGCAAAGTATTGGCGGGGTTTACCAAATTTCTCTATATAGCAGAAAACGCCGTTTATGGAGGTTGGAATTCCTCTTAAATCTCATGCTCTATTATTATGAGATAAAAATAAAATGGTATAATATTATAAACCGCAATCCTAATGTGTTTACGACATGCCGCCCACCTTTTATATTTTGGACTTGATAGAAAATTCTGGACCCAAAAGCATCTTCATAGGGACTAGAGCACTTTTTCAGGGCTCCCGACCTCCTGCTTTATCACGTAAAAATTTCAAAGTTCTACCTGCAGTGACCACTAGGTGGAGCTCTGCCACTGAGGCCAGTAGATGCAGTGTAACTGTATGTGGTGAGCTCCCCCTACTGGTGGCTGTTGGTATTTAGACTTTGGGTAGTGTAAATATATGCAGTTCTATGCCACCCGATTGTGGGGATTGGGAGCAGTGGATCAGTAAAAGGAGCTTCAACCACCATAATGTTTTTTGAATTAATCAAAACAGAGTTTTGGACTTGATATTTATTGTTAATGGTTAAATAAGTAAGGCTGAACCTGTGAGCAGGGGTCAGTGTGTGACACCGCCGGCTTTTGGTACAGTTGTCGGAAGCAGTGAGGCTTGTTCTCCTTCCCCGGAGGGCTGCTCATATTGTAGTTTTGTGCAGCCTTTCATGTGTTCTTTTTCTCTGGCAGAAGAACGCAGTACAATGGTCTCGTGTGGTGTCGCTGCCGGACGAAGGGGACACGGAGGACACTGCAGATGAGGAGGGAAGCCAGTGGACAGAGGGCGGCTTAGTGCCTGCAGGTGAGATCTATGACGGGGGCAGGGAGAGATCGGCAGAGTGCGATCACAATGCTTTGCACAAAAATGAATGAAACCAGGCCAAGCAACATGTTTCTTTTTTTCATTCTTTAAAAAAAAAAAAATATTAAAACTTTTTAAAACATTCTTGCTCTGCAGCATTTTTTTGCGGGACAGTTCTGTGCATAAACATTTTATGACATGGGTGACCTTTTTAAGAATCTCCATTTTTAACACTGCAGACTACATTTCAAGCTGGTAAACTGCTATGGAAGCATAGTTAAAGGGGTTGTCCACTTCTTGTACAACTCCTTTTCAAGCCATATGTTTCCACCCAGTAAAATAATAAGTTCTACTTTCCTCCGGTGTTGGCACTGGCTCTCATGATGTAACAATGTAACGCTAGCCCCGGGACAGCCAGTGCCAACACTGGAGGTGAGTATACATGTAGGTGTTATTGTTTTACTGGGGGGGCATAGGGCTTGTGTTGTCAGCATCATGGACAACCCGTTTAATATTAGAGTGACTGAATAACTTCATTAAGTTTGGCCTTTTTTTTTTTTTTTCCCTCTGCGGCCTCAGAAACCTCCGTCAGCGCGTCCTGTTCTCGAGAGTCGCACGTCAGGGAAACCAGGTCGCTAGTACAGGTCAGTACTAGATCGCACACTACTGTGAAGTGCAGCAACCGGATCGGCGTCGCCTAAATTAGATCACTGTGTTGCTTTTGCAATCAGGTGGACACTGTTATGTCGGATTCGGACCCTATTATTCGTTGGGCTGGATTCTTACATTATCTTTGCGTTTTTAGATGAATAAGCAGAAGAGAAGAAGTGGGGTGCTGCTGCCTCGGGTCGTCCTTACACCTCTCAAAGTAAATGGGGCTCATCTGCCATCCACTTCAGGTGAGGACATTCGCCATACGGTCCGGTGTCATTCTGTATGTGGTGAGCTCCCCCTTGTGGTGGCTGCAGGCAGAAAGAAATGTATCACTATAAGAAGGTATTTGCATCTACTTTATTATAGATTATAATACCATAATAAACTATATTGTGGCTTATAAAGCTGTTTTGGTTTGGGATTTCACTGTACTGTGATTCGTCAGAAGCGAATGGTTTTGGTAGACATTTAATGTATCATTAACACTTGGATGCTGCCCCCATAGTAACTGCTCCCAAAAAAGTACCGTGTTTTGCAGATTATAAGATGCACTGACGCATAAGACACACTCCAAATTTTGGGGAAGAAAATAGGGAAAACATTTTTTTTCAATAAACCGATGGTGTAAATTTTAGTCCTCTTTTTCATTAGCTTACGCTAGAGCAGTGGAGACGGTATAAGGAGTGGGGTGATACTGAGGACCCCGGGCTGGAAGGAGGGGGTGTTCCATGGTGCGAGGCTTCCTAGACTATATACTTTCAGAAAATGTTGGGAGTCCCCACACGTACCATCCTTTTCACTGCAGTGGACTTTGGGAGCCGAGATCTCAATCGGCGCATGCATCTCCTCTGGCGGCCATTTTCCTAAAGTCCACCACAAGGAAAAGGATGGGAAATGCAGGGGACTCCCGAAAATTTCTGAAAGTCTGGAGGCTGCACATTGCCGAACACTCTCCGCCTCCCAGCGCCAGCAGTATCTCCCCATTCCTGCTGCCGCCAGCTTCCTGCAGCAGTGCCCTTGCCTCCTGGGACCCCGCTCCACCGCAGCAGCCCTCCCCCAGTAAGCTACATTCAGATTATAAGATGACCCCCCCCCCCCCCCCCCGTTTCCATCACAAATTTGTCATGTAAAGTTTACAAGCGAATGTTTTCGCAACTGAGATGGGAAATTTAAAAATACGTTTTTCTAAGGTTTTCAGCAACTTGACCTTGGTGGGGCCAGTTTAGCACGTAGCATGTGGTTCCTCTGTAAGACAACATATCACTATCATTTTGGCTCCAGGTTTGTCCGTTTCCCGTGTAGAAAGCGAGTCGTCCAGCAGCTCATCTTTGAGGGGCAGCCTGGCATTTCGCAGACTGAGTGGCACCTCCACCCATCATCTGAGAAACCTAAAGAACATCTCTGCTCCAGGTTGGTCGAATTACATTGTGCAGTCTGCTGAGCCGTATTATCAATCAAGTTCTGCAGCTTTCATAATGAGTTTGTTTCCATTCTATCCAGGGTAGAAAACCTTCTATGTCAACAGCACAAATCTCTCCTGATTGTTACATCTGACCTATGCTAATACTTTTTCTGTAGCCAAGAGGGATTTAGCTCACAAAATGGTTGGAAATTGCAGCATAAAATGTGAATAATCCCAATCCGTGTTAACACTTTGTTTTCTTTTTGCAGGACAAGTGAAGAAGAAGGAGGAGGAGATTGATTTTGAGACTCCCGGCTCCATATTGGTGAACACTAACTTACGTGCCCTGATTAATGTGCGGACGTTCAACGCTCTCCCGTCTCACCTCCAACAGCAGCTCCTACTGCTCCTCCCAGATGTGGATCGACAGGTGGGTGCACTATGTGGAGGTTGGGCGCCCTAGGCGAGAGGTTGGGTGCATTTGGATTTCTGTAACTGGGGCTCTGATGGATGCTGTAGTTAGAAGCAGTACAAATCAATGATCTTTGGGGATATTACATGTTTATAACTCCAAGGGGAACATAAAATAAAAAATCAATAAATTAAAAAATGTGAGGGCGTATATTTTTAGTAAAAATAAATAAATAAAAGATACCATATATACTCAAGTATAAGCCGAGGCACTTAATTTTGTCACGGAAAACTGGGTAAGCTTATTGACTCGAGTATAAGCCGTGTATGTATTGTCCCCTCATCCCTGTCCTGGTATGTGTGGCTCCCCTGTTGTGTGCATGGCTCCTCCGCCCTCCCCCTGTTGTGTGCATGGCTCCTCCGCCCTCCCCCTGTTGTGTGCATGGCTCCTCCGCCCTCCCCCTGTTGTGTGCATGGCTCCTCCGCCCTCCCCCTGTTGTGTGCATGGCTCCTCCGCCCTCCCCCTGTTGTGTGCATGGCTTCTCCGCCCTCCCCCTGTTGTGTGCATGGCTCCTCCGCCCTCCCCCTGTTGTGTGCATGGCTCCTCCGCCCTCCCCCTGTTGTGTGCATGGCTCCTCCGTCCTCCCCCTGTTGTGTGCATGGCTCCTCCCGCCCTCCCCCTGCTGTGTGCATGGCTCCTCCGCCCTCCCCCTGTTGTGTGCATGGCTCCTCCGCCCTCCTTCTGTTGTGTGCATGGGTCCTCCGCCCTCCCCCTGTTGTGCGCTTGGCTCCTCCGTCCTCCCCCTGTTGTGTGCATGGCTCCTCTGCCCTCCCCCTGTTGTGTGCATGGCTCCTCCGCCCTCCCCCTGTTGTGTGCATGGCTCCTCCGCCCTCCCCCTGTTGTGTGCATGGCTCCTCCGCCCTCCCCCTGTTGTGTGCATGGCTCCTCCGCCCTCCCCCTGTTGTGCGCATGGCTCCTCCGTCCTCCCCCTGTTGTGTGCATGGCTCCTCTGCCCTCCCCCTGTTGTGTGCATGGCTCCTCCGCCCTCCCCCTGTTGTGTGCATGGCTTCTCCGCCCTCCCCCTGTTGTGTGCATGGCTCCTCCGCCCTCCCCCTGTTGTGTGCATGGCTCCTCCGCCCTCCCCCTGTTGTGTGCATGGCTCCTCCGCCCTCCCCCTGTTGTGTGCATGGCTCCTCCGCCCTCCCCCTGTTGTGTGCATGGCTCCTCCGCCCTCCCCCTGTTGTGTGCATGGCTCCTCCGTCCTCCCCCTGTTGTGTGCATGGCTCCTCCGCCCTCCCCCTGTTGTGTGCATGGCTCCTCCGCCCTCCCCCTGTTGTGTGCATGGCTCCTCCGCCCTCCCCCTGTTGTGTGCATGGCTCCTCCGCCCTCCCCCTGTTGTGTGCATGGCTCCTCTGTCCTCCCCCTGTTGTGTGCATGGCTCCTCCCGCCCTCCCCCTGTTGTGTGCATGGCTCCTCCGCCCTCCTTCTGTTGTGTGCATGGCTCCTCCGCCCTCCCCCTGTTGTGTGCATGGTTCCTCCGCCCTCCCCCTGTTGTGTGCATGGCTCCTCCGTCCTCCCCCTGTTGTGTGCATGGCTCCTCCGCCCTCCCCCTGTTGTGTGCATGGTTCCTCCGCCCTCCCCCTGTTGTGTGCATGGCTCCTCCGTCCTCCCCCTGTTGTGTGCATGGCTCCTCCACCCTCCCCCTGTTGTGTGCATGGCTCCCCATCCTCCTCACCCTGCTCGTGCTGTCGCTACACATCCCTGCATCTCTGTTTTCCCAGGACCGGAAGTCACATGGTACCACTCACTAAAGTAATGAATATGCGCTCTACGCCTATAGAGACGGAGTGGAGACTCATCCATATTCATTACTTTAGTGAGCGGTACCATGTGACCGCTGAACACAGGAAGAAGCTGCCTCGCCGGGACAACAGAGTGATCCAGGGACGTGCAGCGATCGCGCTAGGAGTGGGTATGATGTGACAGCCGCCGACTCCTGCTGCTCCCCCTCCCCCGCGGACCCCCTGGGACCATTGCTCATATATAAGCCGAGGGAGACGTTTTCAGCACAAAAAAATGTGCTGAAAATCTCGGCTTATACACAAGTATATACAGTACATATTGTGTCCACATCACCCTAATAACCTGGTGAGTTAATTACTATTCAGGTTATTTAGTGTGAAATATCAACTGTATAAAAATCTGAATAAAGAAAACTATTACAAGAATAGCTGTAGTTGTAATATATATGATTACTAGATATCCACATATTATATCCTCATATTTCCACAACCGTGAAAAAGAAAATGTCAGCTGCTCCAATGTGGAGAAGTAAAAACGCTAAAATATTGGGCTGGTCATTAAGGGGGGTGTCCATGTTATAACCAAAAATAAAAAAAACACTAAACTACTAATACTTTAAATAGTTGGCAAATCCCTTTTTAAAGGTTATTCCCGTCTTCCTACATGCGCATTGTCAGAGTGCCCGTAAATACTGGCAATTTTGTAATTTGCTGCTATTTTAAATGTTCAATTTTTGACATAACACTTTTGCTTACATCTCAGTGCCCTGGAGACCGATTACCACTGTTAGCAGAATTGGTGCAGTGCTTACAAGCTCTTGTTTATTGATCTTGTAAACACTGGTTTGACACTGGCCAAAACTTGCTGGGGCTCGTCACCTTGCGCTAACAAACTAGACTGCTGCAGTGGTCGGTCCCCGAGGCAGTGACCTAACCCTACGAAAACCTAAGAAAAGTCTTCATATCTCAAGAATGGCTGGACATTTTTTAGAAGCAATAAATTGTAAATGTGCCTATTTTTTTCAATATCTATGTGCTATGAAGATGGGAATAACCCTTTTTAAGGTTTTCTCAGCTCTTCCACTCGTTTTCTCATCAGGAGATGAATGGGACAGGTGGTATCATGTCTAGTGATACTCGCTGGTACGTTGTGTAGACGTCAACTCCCGATGTGGAAGCGATTGGAACAGTACTCAAACTATCGTGAAAAGTTCAGCAACTTTCTAATGTAATTTGTTGATAAATTCACCAAGATTTCAGCTTCTGCTTGTAGGTAGGAAAGTTGTGTACATCCAAACCTGTTCTGACTGTGCATGTCGCACAGCTGAGGGTTTGGTACAGTTTTATCTGTTCTCTGATAGCTGTTACCTGCTCTGATACATTGTAGCAAACAATCAGGACAGTAGAGAAATTGATCTTAATGTGTTCATGTTGTTTCCCCGGGATACAGTTGTAGGGACAGTGAGACATTTTAGGACCGTTCAGGTTTTCAGCCTTTGAATGCTTGAAACACAAAAAAAAAAAAAAATCTCTCTTCATAATTGGACTGATCATTCATGTACATTCCCCATCGGTCCACAGGTCAGTCCAGAAGGGCAGTTGCGGATGAGTGGTAGCGCCCTGAATAATGAATTTTTTGCTCACGCTTGCCAGAGATGGCGGGAGAGGCTGGCAGAAGGTAGGCGCCTGGCACATGAAGTTTGTGTCTTTGATCTCCTTTTTAAGGAGCCTCTTAGGTGATTGTTCTTGCGTTCCCTGCAGGTGAATTCACCCCTGAAGCTCAGCTCCGGATGAGGCAGGAGATGGGGAAGGAGAAAAAAGTCGAGGACTGGAAAGAGAAGTTCTTTGAAGATTTCTATGGACAGAAGTAAGTCATTTTCTGGGTGTAATCCCTCTGGGATAAGGTCTGGACTGCACCAGTGCCCCCTGTAGTCCGGACCCATCGCATGCAGTTCTGCACTGAAAACCCTTCATCTTTTTGGGGTTCTCGTGGCAGGGACCTTCCAACACCTGAGACTTGTGTGTATGAACAGTGACAACCTATCTATGGATGAGGTTGTCACAGCCCACCCTTTTTCTTGTCGACAGTCTTAAATATTTTGGTCTTATTGCACCCCACCCATTTTATATTACAGTTTCTGGTAGATCATATTTGTCTTGACTGCTAGCCTATGAGTAAGGTGGTCATGGCCCTGACAACTAATGATGATGTGCCTTGGTTTTTCTTAGGCTTGGATATTCTGAGGAGCTGGGATCTGATCCAGAAGAGAAATCTAATGAGATGACGCGTCTTCACCAAGAAAGGCCAAGAACAATCCCAGAATCTGCTCAGAACCACGAGGCTGCTCCTGAGGTCCGCATGAGAACTCGCAGGAGTCTCTACAGGAATGTCGGCAAGATCCAACATCATCTCCCAGCAGCTGCAAAAGCTGCCACCTCCCCTCCCCAAGAGAAAACAGAATCTGATCCATTACCTGCGGAGGACAGACTGGGGCCAAGAGTTGACATGAACCTCCCATCCACCTCCGAGAGAGTGCCCGAGCTTCACCCCGAAACTACCTCCGAGCAGAAACGGAAGACCACAGAACCAGAGACCTCCAGCCCCTCCCTCGATAAGAAGCCACGGATGGAACAGCGTCAGTCCTTTCGTAACACAATTCAGAGTGTTCACCCCGAAAAGCCACAGCCCACCAAAGAAGAACCAAAAGTCCCACCAATCCGGGTATGAGACCGAATGTTCCTTCATTTTATGAACTTAAAAATGTATTCCTGTCTAATATTATACATGTGTGTATGATATATTCATATATGTAATGTGTGTACATATATTTGGGATTGTGTAATACTTTATTGTGCATTATATATTGTAAAATCACACTTTTTGTACTTGAGCCCTGCTGATATAACCTGGGTGTGTGCAGTATGAAGTAAATGGACTAACTTTAGCTTTTTCTCCCTGCCGCCCTTTCCCCAGATACAGCTTTCTCGGATCAAACCTCCCTGGGTGGTTAAAGGTTTGCCAGCTTACCAGATCTGCCCCCGGATCATCCCAAACCTTGATCCCACTGGGTGCTGGCCTTCTCCCTGCTCGCCTGCTGACAGTCAGACCGGTGACAATCACTCCCAAACCACCAGTGGCGACGGTCGAGGTAGCGTCAACAGTGGTCTCCAGCACCCGAACAAAAGAAGAAGCCGATCTAGAGGCTCCAGAAGAAGAAGCAGAAAGCGAAGACACCAAGAGAAATCAGCAAATTGCTGCCGAACACAATTACTGCCGGCCGTTACAATGACACCGGAAAAACCAGAGGTCCCGCGAGTCAAAATCAGCTGGGTGTCAAGTGCTACGGCTGACTGCAGTGATGAGCTTAGCATGACCGACTCCCTTACCAAAGAACGACACCTGGATAAGGTGGGTGTCCCAGGGGACAACTCCCTGGGTGGTGAGAAGGATGTTCAGGTGGCAGACACAGAGGAGGAGAACATGTGCACAGGCCAGTGCAGTGATGAGAGGATGTTGGTGACACCCATGGAGGGACATGTCCTGGGTGATGTTTCTAACACTTTTCAGAACCGGATCAAGCAAGTCACACCGTGCTCGACCGAAAAGGATTGTCCTGAAAAGAAGCCGGATGCAGCGCCAGCGGACTGCACCGAGCACCTGGTGCTCCCTACGTCCTCCATAGTGCATACACACTTATTGGACACAACTAAAACCTCACCCCTGGGGCTATTGCCAGTGCATGCCAATGACCCCTCAACACCCAACCCTATATTGGACTATGCTGGTGACCCATGTTGTTACGGCTGTCATCAGGACAATGTTTTGTCTCCGTCAGTCAACAACTCGCAGGAGCCAAATGAGTTGGACCCACGCCATGGTGCTATTCAGGCAGGGTCCGTGCAAGAGACATTGGTGACCCAACAGTCACCCGCATCTGAGACCCCTAGCGAGCGTACTCCCATTTCTGACTCCACAAATGGTGATTTTAAGGGAAATCTGGCAACCTCTTTACCCCTCAGTGCTGTCCCTTGTATAACGAACACGGTTCTGGAGGACGAATTCCCTGAGCCCACAACCAAGGTTGGCAGTTTTTTAGTGGGCACTAATGATGGGCAGGTAAGGTTATGCCTGCCTTCTGGTTTGTCACCCACCAATCTGGAGGCAGAAATGCATGGCAGCGCTGGCACCCCTACTGAGCCATCATCCAACCATCGCCCCTTGAAAGAGATGTTGCACCAGGACAGCTCTGGACAGCATAAACACTCGCTCAATAACCTGTCTGGCTTTACCAGTAAAGTCCCCTCATTACTGGATATGTCCTTCATCCAGTTTCCTAAGGAGGTGGGGGTCCGCGTCCAGCTGCCTGCAGACTTGGCCATGTCTCCCCCTCACAAGATGAAGGACGCCTTCCTGGAGATGCTGTCACAGGATGTGGAGTCTTACTGTTACGCCGCTGGGGTCCGTCTCTCTTCCTCACCTGGAGATTTTGCGATTACGGGCAGCGCCTCACTCTCCGTAGAAGTCTTCTCTGAACAAGGAGACGGTGGGGAAGAGCAGGTGGCGCTGAGATGTTCCTGCAGCTTCAAAGCCATGACCATGTGCGAGGGCTGTGGGGCCTTCTGTCACATCGACTGCATCGGACCCTCCAAACTGTGTGTCTCGTGCCTTGTCATAAGATAATCTGATGGCTCTGGGGGGCAATCTTTTAGATTAGCAAGATGGTCACCAACCTGCTGTATACAAGATGGTGGTGGTGGAACTACAGCACCCAGCAAACTGATGGTTATAGTCCCACCACTGCCCGGGTTGCAGAGCCGGTGGCGACCCGTTGTTTTTAGTGTTGGTATTTTAATATCCACAGCTCCGAGATGTTAATATTGTATTATGCTTTATTTTGTTAGAAATTGAAAAACCTGCTGATGAATATTACTCGGCTCTTATCGGGATACCGACCCTACTGAAGGGGTAGTAATGGCCATCAAGGGGTGCTGCAAGACCACCTGCTCAGTTTATACCCATGCTTTTTATCCAGCCCCATAAATGAACACTTTTCAGTTTTTTTCTGCAAATGAAGCAAACCCTCAGCTGTTAACAGGCAGACGTTTCCTGCATAGCTGGGAGGTGTACTTACATTTTTATATTCACTTAGTTAATTTCTAATAAACATTTCACGTGCATGGATGGTGGCTGGCACGCTGCCCCCATGGTCGGGCATTTACAGTATTGGTACCCATCTTGTTTTGACCGTTGCTCCATTACTGCCTCTTCAAGCCTTGCACGCTCATGGAGGTGAGTGTACGGAGGGGATGGGAGAGGGTCGGGGAGGGGGGTTCTCCCCTGCCTTGTCTATGGTTTGGGCTGCATGGCAGGGCTATGATCAGTGTTTAGGGGGTGGGTTTGGAGGGGCGGGGAGGGTTATTGGGGCGTCCATCTTTTGTAATGCATGGACAGTATATCTGGAAGCAGGAAGCGCTGTGTGACGTGAACGGGTTGTACATAACCGGAGGAGATATGACTTCTGCATCCCAGTGTTTTATCCCTGTACTTATTATTATGGTGTACACATTTCTGGCCTATAATATAAATGTATATTCTGTATACACAGCTGTGTGTGGTCATTTACTGTGCTGCTATTGACTGATGCCACTTGCCTACCTCAATTCATATTCCCTCCCCCAAATTCTCATGGAGTTGGATAGGTTCTGCAAAGCCACAACTATGCACCCATTCCTACACCCTTCTGACTGCAGGGACCCCCCAATACTCAGACTTTGGGGGGCTGTGGACCAGATGCCTTTATAAATGATCTAGATCCCACTAATCAGATTTGTGCTGTATATGATGTAATGAGCAGTGTACCTCTGTGTCCTTTACATCCCCAGGACGTTAGCCACTCGAAGTAACAAAGGTTTATATTGAATGATGGCAAGCGGAGATCTTGACATTCTGAGGAACTGATACTAATGATGTGTAAAAGTGTAGATATTTGCTGGAACCAGAATATTCCTTTTTTTTTTTTAAGTAGATGGTGCTGAAGAAATTAAGAATCCTCATGAGTAGTAAATTATTTTTTCCCCCATCCCATTTAAAGTGAATCTGTTAGTAGGATCAACCCTCCTAAGCTGTCTACATGACACGTAGATCATAGGGAGCTGAATAAAATGATACCTTGATATCTGCTATCCGAGGTCTTATTCCAGAGAAATCCACATTTTTCTTAATTAGAAAATAAGCAGTTAAGATCCATGGGAAGAACATAGATCTCCCTGAGAATCTGCCTCTAGAGGTTTTAAAGGGACACTGTCAACTGAATTTGGAGGGAACAATCTTCAGCCATGGAGGTGGGGTTTTTGGGTGTTTGATTCACCCTTTCCTTACCTGCTGGCTGCAATATTGGATTGAAGTTCATTCTTTGTCCTCCGTAGTACATGCCTGCACAAGGGGACTCATGTGCTTGACACCTACACTTATATGCATTGTTTTTGTCCCAGTGATGCTGTTGCTCTTCAAGAGTCTCATTTGACTTTTGTTGTCTTCGACGTTGTGCCTTTGCTGCTTTCCTTTCACTGTCATTGGTGTACTTTTTCTGAGGAGCCATGTTGGTGTTATTTGCTTTTTTAAAGGGTTTTCCCACAAACAAAAGTTCATTTTAAAAATTGTTGGTGTCTGGCCATGTACCGAACATACCACAGCTCCTGGGCAGGGGAGGAAGCAAAAGACAATACTGACATTACAGCAGGAGATCGCAAAGGATACATTTTGTGAGGTAAAATATTTCTTAAAAAGTCAGTGAAATATTTTACCTCACAAAATGAATCCACTGTGATCCCCTTCTGTAATGTTAGTATTGTCTTTTGCTTCTTCCCGTGCCCAGGAGATGTGGTATGCTCCATACATGGTCAGACACAATTTTTAAAATTAACTTTCGTTCATAGAAAAACCCCTTTAACGTGACCAGCTTCCTCTGCCTGTAGACACGTCGCGCATCTGCTGCCAGGATCAGCCCAATGATTTGCATAATTCGCGTAGGTGCAGTAAATCAGACAGCCGCCATCTTTGTGCAGACATATAGTAGTGGTCACATTAAAACTGTGCATGCGCTCCTCCTGTACAAAGATGGCGACAGTCAGTGAATCATTCAGCTGATGGCAGCGGCGTGTTCACAATGGTGTTCCGCTGGTGGTACCGCGCAAGAGGCGGTGTGAAAGTGTGTGTGTGTGTGTGTGTGTGTGTGGTGCAACGGTGTTCAACTGGTGGTACCGTGCAATAGGTTGGTACCAGCAGCAGTTTACATATTGAGAACACCCATCACTTTACATATTGAGACACCGGAACATCATGGGGATCGCCCCTGGAAGCATTTCTGACTCCAAGGTCACAGCTGCGCAGTGAATAATTTTCCTACGGCTGCCCGGCGGGGAGAGTGCCCCTGCCGTCTGGATTCCAGCGGAGGCCGGGATCCCAGTGGTGTGGAGGGGGGGTCCTTGTGGCGGGGGAGTCCCAGCAGCGGGGGCGTCCGGCCATGACCTGCTAGTGGTACTGCGCAAGGGCCTGGTATCACCAGCGGGTGCCATATTGGAATACCCATCACAGTGGTAATTCCGCCTTTATATATAAGCTCTGGAGGCAGATTCTCGAGGTGATCTATGTCTGGCCCATAGATCTTAACCGCTCATATACATAGCAAAAATGTGGATTTCTCCGAGAACTAAAGTGAGATGCGCCAAAAAAACAAGATATTTGGTACAAGTTGCATTTCATGGATCTGTCTAAAACTTCTGGATAACTACTGTCTAGGAACCTTTTTAACCCCTTTATCCCATATGACGTACTATCTCGTCGAGGTGACCTGGGACTTAATTCCCAGTGACGGGATAGTACGTCATATGTGATCGGCGGCGCTCACGGGGGGAGCGCAGTCGGATGTCAGCTATGTGCCAGGGAAAAAAAATATTCACATGTGTAAAAAAAAAAAAAAAAAAAAAAAATTGTTCCCATAAATACATTTCTTTATCTAAATAAAAAAACAATAAAAGTACACATATTTAGTATCGCCGCGTCCGTAACGACCCCACCTATAAGACTGTCCTGCTAGTTAACCCCTTCAGTGAACAACGCTTTATTATCATACCGCCGAACAAAAAGTGGAATAACACGTGATCAAAAAGATGGATGTAAATAACCATGGTACCGCTGAAAACGTAATCTTGTCCCGCAAATAGGCCGCCATGCAACATCAGCGAAAAAGTTATAGTCCTCAGACTAAAGCGATGCAAAAATAATTATTTATTCTATAAAAGTTTCTATCGTATAAAAGCCCCAAAACATAAAAAAAATATAAATGAGGTATTGCTGTAATCGTACTGACCCGAAGAATAAAACTGCTTTATCAAGTTTACCAAAAGCATAAAGGTATAAGCCCCCCCCAAAGAATTCCATGAATAGCTAGCTATGTCACGTACCCTAAAATGTTACCAATAAAAACGTCAACTCGTTCTGCAAAAAACAAGACCTCACATGACTCTGTGGACCAAAATATGGAAAAATTATAGCTCTCAAAATGTGGAGACAAAAACTATTTTTTTCAATAAAAAGCGTCTTTTAGTGTGTGACGGCTGCCAATCATGAAAATCTGCTAAAAAACCCGCTATAAAAATAAATCAAACCCCCTTCATCACCACCTTAGTTAGGGAAAAATAATAAAATAAAAAAAATGTATTTATTTCCATTTTCTAATCTAATAATAATAACCGAACTCCTCATCTTTCCCCCATCTTGTGTATCCCCCTACCTGATCTATCTTTTATAGTAAACGGCGTCACGCTCACTCCCGCACCTAAAATCCGCTGCCTCAGGGTAACTCTCGTTTCTTCCCTGTCCTTCAAACCACACGTCCAAACTCTTGCCACCTCCTGTTGCCTCCAAATCAAAAATATTGCCAGAATCCGTCTCTTCCTCAACCCATAATCTACTAAAACTTGTGCATGCGCTCATCATCTCCCGCCTCGATTACGGCAACACCCTCCTCTCTGGCCTCCCCGCACCACTCCAGCCTGTCCTCAACTCTGCTGCCCGGCTAATCCACCTCTCTCCTCACTACACCCCTGCTTCTCCCCTCTGCAAATCCCTCCACTGGCTCGCAATTCCCCAACGAATCCAGTTCAAACTAACACTGATCTACAAAGCCATCCACAACCTGTCCCCTCCCTATATCTCTGAACTAATCTACCATTATCTTCCCTCACGCAATCTTCGATCCTCCCAAGACCTCCTACTCTCCTCCACACTATTTGTTCCTCACACAACCGCCTCCAAGATTTCTCCCGAATATCCCCCATCCTCTGGAATTCTACGCCTCAACACATCCGATTATCCACCACCCTCAGATCCTTCAGACGGACGCTGAAAAACCCACCTCTTCAGGAAAGCCTACAGCCTGCAATAACCATTCCGCCGCCTCAACCAACTGCCCGAGCTGCCGCCACGTCACTGACCGCCCGAGCTGCCGCCACGTCACCGACCACCCGAGCTGCCGCCTCACCACCAGTGCTGCAGCACACGAACCTCCTGTCTCTTCCCCATTATCCTGAAGAATGCAAGTCCGCAAGGACAGGGTCCTCTCCCCTCTGTACCAGTCTGTAAATTTGTTTACTGTTAACAATGTCTATAACCCTGTATGTAACATCTTTTCACATGTACAGCATATGTACAGCACCGTGGAATTAATGGTGCTATATAAATTAATAATTTTCCCGTTAGGGTTTCAGTTAGAGTTGGGGGTTTCCACTGTTTAGGCACATCAGGGGCTCCCCAAACGCGACATGGCGTCCGATCTCAATTCCAGCCAATTCTGCGTTGAAAAAGTAAAACGGTGCTCCCTTCCGAGCTCTCCCGTGCACCCAAACAGGGGTTCACCCCAACATATGGGGTATCGGCGTACTGAAGACAAATTGGACAACAACTCTTGGGGTCCAATTTCTCTTGTTACCCTTGGGAAAATAAAAATTTGGGCTAAAAAAAAACATTTTTGTGGGGAAAAAATGATTTTTTTATTTTCACGGCTCTGCGTTATAAGCTAGTGAAACACTTGGGGGTTCAAAGTTCTCACAACACATCTAGATAAGTTCCTTGGGGGGTCTAGTTTCCAATATGGGGTTACTTGTGGGGGTTTTCTACTGTTTAGTAACATCAGGGGCTCTGCAAATGCAATGTGACGCCTGCAGACCAATCCATCTAAGTCTGCTCTGCCATGCGCCCAAACGGTGGTTCCCCCCACATATGGGGCATCAGCGTACTCAGGACAAATTGAACAACAACTTTTGGGGTCCAATTTCTCCTGTTACCCTTGGGAAAATACAAAACTAGGGGCTAAAAAATAATTTTTATTTTCACGGCTCTGCGTTATAAAGTAGTGAAACACTTGGGGGTTCAAAGCTCTCACAACACATCTAGATAAGTTCCTTAGGGGGTTTACTTTCCAAAATTGTCACTTTTGGGGGTTTCAATGTTTAGGCACATCAGTGGCTCTCCAATCTCAACATGGCGTCCCATCTCAATTCCAGTCAATTTTGCATTGAAAAGTCAAACGGCGCTCCTTCCCTTCCGAGCTCTGCCATGCGCCCACACAGTGGTTTACCCCCACATATGGGGTATCAGTATACTCAGGACAAATTGCACAACAACTTTTGGGGTCCAATTTCTTCTCTTACCCTTGGGAAAATAAAAAATTGGGGGCGAAAAGATCATTTTTGTGAAAAAATATGATTTTTTTTTTATTTTTACAGCTCTGCATTATAAACTCCTGTGAAGCACTTGGTGGGTCAAAGTGCTCACCACACATCTAGATAAGTTCCTTTTGGGGTCAACTTTCCAAAATGGTGTCACTTGTGGGGGGTTTCAATATTTAGGCACATCAGTGGCTCTCCAAACGCAACATGGCGTCCCATCTCAATTCCTGTCAATTTTGCATTGAAAAGTCAAACGGCGCTCCTTCGCTTCCGAGCTCTCCCATGCGCCCAAACAGTGGTTTACCCCCACATATGGGGTATCAGGGTACTCACGACAAATTGTACAACAACTTTTGGGGTCCATTTTCTCCTGTTACCCTTGGTAAAATAAAACAAATTGGAGTGGAAGTAAATTTTGTGTGAAAAAAAGTTAAATGTTAATTTTTATTTAAACATTCCAAAAATTCCTGTGAAACACCTGAAGGGTTAATAAACTTCTTGAATGTGGTTTTGAGCACCTTGAGGGGTGCAGTTTTTAGAATGGTGTCACACTTGGGTATTTTCTATCATATAGACCCCTCAAAATGACTTCAAATGAGATGTGGTCCCTAAAAAAAAATGGTGGTGTAAAAATGAGAAATTGCTGGTCAACTTTTAACCCTTATAACTCACTAACAAAAAAAAATGTTGGCTCCAAAATTGTGCTAATGTAAATTACACATGTGGGAAATGTTACTTAAGTATTTTGTGTGACATGTCTCTCTGATTTAAGGGCATAAAAATTCAGATTTGGAAAAGTGCGAAATTTTTAAAATTTTCGCCAAATGTGTTTTTTTTTTTCACAAACAAACGCAAGTCTTATCGGAGAAATTTTACCACTGACATGAAGTACAATATGTCATGAGAAAACAAGCGTTCCAGAGTTATAACCTCATAAAGGGACAGTGGTCAGAATTGTAAAAATTGGCCTGGTCATTAATGTGCAAACCACCCTTGGAGTTTAAGGGGTTAAAGAAAATTGCTCTTTTTTTTAAGTGGAGCAAATACTAAAGCCACTTAAAATGAGCAAATTATTCCAGAAAACTAGAGAAAAAGCAATGATGAATTAGGGCCTGAAAGTCTAGTCTGATCCTGTGGTCACAGGTAGACTTTAGGACTGGAGTAAAACAAGACTGCCGATCCAGAGGTTCACAAGTCTCCATAGTTGTACAAGGTCGTGGTAAAAAGTTTTGAGACTGTCACAAACTTTGATTTTCATAAAGTTTTGCTACTTCATTGCTTTTAGATCTTTCAGATGTTTCCGTGGTTATTGAAGTCCAATTTAGCGCTAGCGTTGTCACTTATTTTTTGTGACTTTTTGCCATTCGCCCTTGTAGCTGGATATCTGCTTCTGGGCCATATCTTGACTGATGGCCGCCCAATCTTCTCATCAGTGCTAGGAGTTTATTTTACTTGTATAGCACCATTAATTTTACAGCTCTTTACAGACAGTATCTTCACGGTCCCCATTGGGTGTCACAACCAGATTATCAGTATGTGTTTGGAGTGAGGGAGGATACCGGACAAGACCCATTATGACAATTTGCAGTGCACATATTTTAATTTGGTATGCCTGTGTAAACAGGCTCCTAATCGGACCCCGATGGGTAAAGATTTACCAATCGACGGTCATTGTCTGTCTGTGTAAACAGACCCTAAGTTATCACTTTTGCCTTGTCATGGTCTCCATCATGCTGGAATCAGGTTTTATGAAAATCAAAAGTTGTTTGTCTCAAAACGTTTTGCCATGACTATACACAACGCGGTTGATTTCAGCAGAGTTCTAGAAACTGATTACTACAAGTAATGTCAGCCTGCCCTTTTACTACCTTAGGCCTCCTTCACATGTCCTGGTGATTCCTGTACAGGAGGAAAAAAACAGTACTGGTGAGATCCATATGTGACATCTGTGTGATACGTACCAGCGCCTGTGAGGAAGCAGTACAGTTTACGCTGATCCCAGGAACCGGCATTTGAAGTCGGCTTTCATGATTGTCCAGGAGACAATGATGAGAGTTGTATTCAGCAGCAACTGTGCAAGGCTAAGTATACATTAGCGTATCTGTGCGCAGGGCATCATGTGCATGCGCAAACGCATTGTTACACTGCATTTTTAAAATCCGCATCATCTTATGAATGATGCTAAAAAAGCGTGTACATGTGTTTGTATGCATTTTTGCATGCGTTTGTGTTGTTTCTGCGCATGCCTTTGAAATTTCCATGAATTTTGTTATGCGGCAAATGCTATTCCAGGAGAATTTTCTTGACAAAAGCCACACACAATGGGCATATCTCATTGCGATTCTGAATATAGACCCCTACACAGATCAAATCCTCATCTTTTGCTGCAAGATGGATCTTGGCATGGAGAGCTTCTACAGTAATCTGGATTTGGCATTGAAATACAGATTGAAATGGAAAGACGGAGGAGACGCTACTGGCAACACCCCATCGTTGAAATCCGAGAGAGCCATGGAGCCTACCACTCGTACACCAAGCTGCGTGAAAACCTGGAGAAGTTTTTCGAATACATGAGGATGCTTCGATGACTTGCTGCAAAGTGTCTGAGGATCCATCACCAGGCAGGACACACAACTACGTTTAGCAATTCCTACTGAGGAACGTCTGTTGGTGATCCTGAGGTACGTAATTTTGAAAAACAAACACGTCTTTAGTATTATTGTTAGAAAAGTCATGTACTTATTTTTTTTTCCATTTTCTTTTCAGCTGATTCCTGGCTACTGGAGAGACCTTATCATCTCTACATTTTCAATTCCGGATTGGAGTGTCCACCTTTTCTGGGATTGTTGGAGACACCTGCCGTGCTTTATGTAACATTCTGCGTGAAGAATTCCTCCCACAATTGAACAGTGGCTGGAAAATGTTGCAAAATTCAAAGAAATTTGCCATTTTCCAAACTGTGTGGGGGCTGTGGACGGCAAACACATTCGAATTATGAAACCTGCTGGAAGTGGATCCGAGTATTTCAATTACAAAAATACTTTTCGATTGTTCTCATGGCGATTGCAGATGCTGAATGTCGATTTGTTGATGTTGGCTCATTTGGATGAGGAAACGACTCGCAGACTTTCAAAAACTCTGACATGGGCCAACGTTTGTATGGTAATAATTTCAATTTTCCATCGCCACAACCTCTTCCGAACACTGAAGGACCGCCAATGCCGTTTGTTGTGGTTGAGGATGAAGCGTTTCAAATGTGTGCCAACCTCATAAAACCATACTCGAGTCGGGACTTGAATCACACCAAAAGGATTTTCAACTACTGACTGACAAGGGCGTGAAGAACTGTGGAGTGTGCCTTTGGTTTGCTGGCATCTAAATGGTGTATTTTGGGAACACCATTCTAAAAACTGAGAAAATTAATGATGCGGTCAAAGCATGTGTCATATGCACAGTTACATCTTGGCAAAAGAGCGACAACAATTAGAACTTGACAAAAAAAGGACTTTGCAGGATTACCGTGATCACCCTCTGAGGACTACAGTGGAAGTTGCCCAGCTGAGGGATACGTGGATATGGATATGTGGCATGGCAAGACGATGCAGATTAATACAATTGTAAATAAATGTACCTGTAATGTTTGCTGACTTTACTAATAAAACACCTCCAGTGAAACACCCGTTACTACGTCACTCAACAATACACACGTGTGTTTTCACATAGAGACAAAGAAAACACAGGGATTGTGCAAACAAAATAAAAAATTTATTTACCAACAACAAACCACTGTTTATTTTTCATTAACCAACAGTTGGGTTTATGGTCGGGGTCTGCCTGACGGTGAGATATTGTGGACCTTGGGGGTGTTGAGCTGTGATGATTGGGTGGTAGTCGATGATAAAGGGGGTTACAGGGGAAGGGGCAATAAATTGCAGGATTGGCTCCTGGATGGGACTGGACACATTTGGGAGTAGACTACACATTAGGAGTAGAATCTTGGGAAGGGATAGACAAATTGGAAGGGAGATACACAAGGGAAGGTAGTGACATATTTGACAACAGAGACACATTGGGAGGTGGAGGTGGTAGGTCTAATTTAGGCTGACATTTTTCACTCCGGGTCTTCGTTTTCCTGTGCTGAGCAGAATGGGAGTCTTTTTTTTCTGCATTTCTTGCTTGGCTGAGTGGGAGTGGTGGCTTCTGTAGTAGTGGTGCTGGACTGGGAAGCGTGGATGCGGCATGCAGGCGGGGTGCTGGCCTGGGCAGCGTGGTGGATGCGGCATGGTGGGTGCTGCATGCAGCAGGGTGGAAGATGCACCCGGCAGGGGTGCTACACTCTGGAGCGTGGTGTAGATGTGAACTGGAAGAACAGCCGTAATGTCCAGCGCTCGTGGTGGAGGATAGTTCAGTGCTTGCGTCTTCACTCACTGATGCTGTGTCGGGAAAGAAATGTTTGCCTGCTGGTAATATCCAGCCTGCGGATGGTAATTTCGGGACTGCTGCTGCTGTAATGCCTGGTTGGAAGCAGCCTGGCAGGCCTGCATGACATTCAGCTGAAGTTCAGGCGTAAGGTTTTCTGACATGCCCTGCTCTATTGCAGTAAAAAAAATGTTGCGCCGGTCTCTGAAGGTCTGCTTCCAGGCAGTCAAGGCATCTGTGGACATCCTGGAAAAATGTTCACCTGAGTGAACCCACTGTCCAGTCTATCTCCAGTCACCTTCATCCCATCCTGGAAGATTGAGCATAAGTGAATAAACTCGGGCATAACTAACCTCTCCCAGGCCCTCTGCCGCTGATGAGAAGTCCCAACAAAAGCAGTGGGAGAGGAGAAAACCTGGTGGAAAATAAATGAAAAACATTACTAAAAAAAAAAACATTTTAGACAGCTCCAACATATCCTGCAGAACTGAACAATTCAGATGTTAGATAATTAACACAACATAAAGATAGAAACAGGAACACATGGGCTACTTGCACAGTGAACAAGTCTGTATGATCATGTTCACACACCACCAAGAAACCTGAAGACACAAAAGAGAATAGTAAAACCAAAAACACTCAGTTTGAAAAAATGTTGCAGTAATCCGCAAGTGCTAGTAAAAGATGTAAAAAACAGGGTATTTAGTTGATACGTTTTTTGCAAAAAATGTATACAAAGCTGCTCTACCAATCTTCACGGTATACCCTTATCAGAGCAGTCCTAACGTATGCAATCCCTATCTGATGTATTTAAAAACCTGATCATCTGTATATAACCTGTGTGAACAGGGTTCAGAGAGGAAAAATCCATGTGTGCATACAGGGTAGAACAGCTTTTGTGCAGATAGCCCAAGAGGAGTGTTTTTGGTTTTACTATTCTCTTTTGTGTCTTCAGGTTTCTTGGTGGTGTGTGAACATGATCATACAGACTTGTTCACTGTGCAAGTAGCCCATGTGTTCCTGTTTCCATAATTGTTCTCTTGTGTCTACAAGACTGGGGAGTTCCACCACTCCTCTTGGGCTATCTGCACAAAAGCTGTTCTACCCTGTATGCACACATGGATTTTTCCTCTCTGAACCCTGTTCACACAGGTTATATACAGATGATCAGGTTTTTAAATACATCAGATAGGGATTGCATACATTAGTTAGGACTGCTCTGATAAGGGTATACCGTGAAGATTGGTAGAGCAGCTTAGTATACATTTTTTGCAAAAAACGTATCAACTAAATACCCTGTTTTTTACATCTTTTACTAGCACTTGCGGATTACTGCAACATTTTTTCAAACTGAGTGTTTTTGGTTTTACTATTCTCTTTTGTGTCTACAACATAAAGATACTCACGTTCGATGAGCAACTGCAGGCCTCAGGAAAGCCAGCATGCGATTGTATTTGTATTTCGATATCTTTGGAGCAGCACCACATCGAATCTCAATCTCCTCTCTCATATCTTTATTGAAGCGATCCTTCATCGAACGCCAACGGAATTTTACTCTCTTCACAGTGAAGGGGGAAAATAAAAATAAATTGTAAATCAATGCACCAACATTTAGCAGTGCTCAGGTCTTCACTCGAGGACATGTTGGAAGAAAAGGCTGCAAGAGAGACGGAGTACACACTGCATAACATGACAAACTCAAAGAGAGAGTACAGACTGCAGTGAAAGAGACGGACATTATCATAGTTTCTATACTCACATCCAGAGTCTTGGTAGCACACCCAGAGTATTGTGATCACTTCAAGAGTCTTGAGGGTACTGGAATTACAGAGTCCACACCTCCTTTTTATACAGCTTGTTTTTTTTTGAGTGGCAGGAACCAGTTCCTGGACATGTTCAGTCTGAAGTACGCATGCGCATCGAACGCATCCATGTCTATATCCGTGCATAGCAATGTGTTCCCACAGACTAATGCGTTGTTTATACGCTCTCATCTGCATGCGTATGCCTGCGCATATTTGACGCCTCAAAAAATGCAACATCTTACGTTCGCCGGACACCACGAAACGACGCACGGGGACGCATCCGCATACAAACTGATGCCAACGCATGTCCCTGCATACACAATGTTAAAAATAGGTACGCAAGACGCATGCGGACAGTATGCAGGCCTACGCTGCGCAAAAAGAAGAACGCTAATGTGAAACCGGCCTAACTCCTGTGTAAAATAAAAAAATGTATTAAAAAAAAGTGGCTTGGGCTCACACACAATCTTCATAACCAGCAGAGGGAAAGCCCACTCCTGGGAACTGATATTAATAATATGGGAAAAGGCAATATCATGAGGTTTGTAGGCTATTAATAACCGCTTGCTGCCATTTGCTTAGCCTTTATTGGTGAATAGAAAAATATGACATGGGGTCCCCCTATAAATTCAAACCAGCAAAGGCTAAATAGACAGCTGTGGGTTGATATTAACCCCTTCATGACCCAGCCTATTTTGACCTTAAAGACCTTGCCGTTTTTTGCAATTCTGACCAGTGTCCCTTTATGAGGTAATAACTCAGGAACGCTTCAACGGATCCTAGCGGTTCTGAGATTGTTTTTTCGTGACATATTGGGCTTCATGTTAGTGGTAAATTTAGGTCAATAAATTCTGCGTTTATTTGTGATAAAAACGGAAATTTGGCGAAAATTTTGAAAATTTCGCAATTTTCACATTTTGAATTTTTATTCTGTTAAACCAGAGAGATATGTGACACAAAATAGTTAATAAATAACATTTCCCACATGTTTACTTTACATCAGCACAATTTTGGAAACAAATTTTAATTTTTTTTTTGTTAGGAAGTTATAAGGGTTAAAATTTGACCAGCGATTTGTCATTTTTACAACGAAATTTACAAAACCATTTTTTTTAGGGACCACCTCACATTTGAATTCAGTTTGAGGGGTCTATATGGCTGAAAATACCCAAAAGTGACACCATTCTAAAAACTGCACCCCTCAAGGTACTCAAAACCACATTCAAGAAGTTTATTAACCCTTCAGGTGCTTCACAGCAGCAGAAGCAACATGGAAGGAAAAAATGAACATTTAACTTTTTAGTCACAAAAATTATCTTTTAGCAACAATTTTTTTATTTTCCCAATGGTAAAAGGAGAAACTGAACCACGAAAGTTGTTGTCCAATTTGTCCTGAGTACGCTGATACCTCATATGTGGGGGTAAACCACTGTTTGGGCGCACGGCAGGGCTTGGAAGGGAAGGAGCGCCATTTGACTTTTTGAATTAAAAATTGGCTCCACTCTTTAGCGGACACCATGTCACGTTTGGAGAGCCCCCGTGTGCCTAAAAATTGGAGCTCCCCCACAAGTGACCCCATTTTGGAAACTAGACGCCCCAAGGAACTTATCTAGATGCATAGTGAGCACTTTGAACCCCCAGGTGCTTCACAAATTGATCCGTAAAAATGAAAAAGTACTTTTTTTTCACACAAAAAATTCTTTTAGCCTCAATTTTTCATTTTCACATGGGCAACAGGATAAAATGGATCCTAAAATGTGTTGGGCAATTTCTCCTGAGTACACCAATACCTCATATGTGGGGGTAAACCACTGTTTGGGCACATGGTAAGGCTCGGAAGGGAAGGAGCGCCATTTGACTTTTTGAATGGAAAATTATTTCCATCGTTAGCGGACACCATGTCGCGATTGGATAGCTCCTGTGTGCCTAAACATTGGCGCTCCCCCACAAGTGACCCCATTTTGGAAACTAGACCCCCCAAGGAACTTATTTAGATGCCTAGTGAGCACTTTAAACCCTCAGGTGCTTCACAAATAGATCTGTAAAAATGAAAAAGTACTTTTTTTTCACAAAAAAAATCTTTTCGCCTCAATTTTTTCATTTTCACATGGGCAGTAGGATAAAATGGATCATAAAATTTGTTGGGCAATTTCTCCCGAGTACGTCGATACCTCATATGTGGGGGTAAACCACTGTTTGGGCACTCGGAAGGGAAGGCGCGCCATTTGACTTTTTGAATGGAAAATTAGCTCCAATTGTTAGCGGACACCATGTCGCGTTTGGAGAGCCCCTGTGTGCCTATGCATTGGAGCTCCCCCACAAGTGACCCCATTTTGGAAACTAGACCCCCCAAGGAACTTATCTAGATGCATATTGAGCACTTTAAACCCCCAGGTGCTTCACAGAAGTTTATAACGCAGAGCCATGAAAATAAAAAATAATTTTTCATTCCTCAAAAATGATTTTTTAGCCTGGAATTTCCTATTTTGCCAAGGATAATAGGAGAAATTGGACCCCAAATATTGTTGTCCAGTTTGTCCTGAGTACGCAGATACCCCATATGTGGGGGTAAACCACTGTTTGGGCGCACGGCAGGGCTCGGAAGGGAAGGCACGCCATTTGGCTTTTTAAATGGAAAATTAGCTCCAATCATTAGCGGACACCATGTCACGTTTGGAGAGCCCCTGTGTGCCTAAACATTGGAGATCCCCCAGAAATGACACCATTTTGGAAACTAGACCCCCAAAGGAACTAATCTAGATGTGTGGTGAGGACTTTGAACCCCCAAGTGCTTCACAGAAGTTTATAACGCAGAGCCATGAAAATAAAAATGAAAAATTATTTTCTCAAAAATGATCTTTTAGCCTGCAATTTTTTATTTTCCCAAGGGTAACAGGAGAAATTTGACCCCAAAAGTTGTTGTCCAGTTTCTCCTGAGTACGCTGATACCCCATATGTGGGGGTAAATCACTGTTTGGGCACATGCCGGGGCTCGGAAGTGAAGTAGTGACGTTTTGAAATGCAGACTTTGATGGAATGCTCTGTGGGCGTCACGTTGCGTTTGCAGAGCCCCTGATGTGGCTTAACAGTAGAAACCCCCCACAAGTGACCCCATTTTGGAAACTAGACCCCGAAAGGAACTTATCTAGATGTGTGGTGAGCACTTTGAACCCCCAAGCGCTTCATAGAAGTTTATAATGCAGAGCCGTGAAAATAATAAATACGTTTTCTTTCCTCAAAAATAATTATTTAGCCCAGAATTTTTTATTTTCCCAAGGGTTACAGAAAAAATTGGACCCCAAAAGTTGTTGTCCAGTTTCTCCTGAGTACGCTGATACCCCATATGTGGGGGTAAACCACTGTTTGGGCACATGCCGAGGCTCGGAAGTGAAGTAGTGACGTTTTGAAATGCAGACTTTGATGGAATGCTCTGTGGGCGTCACGTTGCGTTTGCAGAGCCCCTGATGTGGCTTAACAGTAGAAACCCCCCACAAGTGACCCCATTTTGGAAACTAGACCCCGAAAGGAACTTATCTAGATGTGTGGTGAGCACTTTGAACCCCCAAGCGCTTCATAGAAGTTTATAATGCAGAGCCGTGAAAATAATAAATACGTTTTCTTTCCTCAAAAATAATTATTTAGCCCAGAATTTTTTAATTTTCCCAAGGGTAACAGGAGAAATTTGACCCCAATATTTGTTGTCCAGTTTCTCCTGAGTACGGTGATACCCCATATGTGGGGGTAAACTACTGTTTGGGCACATGCCGGGGCTTGGAATTGAAGTAGTGACGTTTTGAAATGCAGACTTTGATGGAATGCTCTGCGGGCGTCACGTTGCGTTTGCAGAGCCCCTGATGTGCCTAAACAGTAGAAACCCCCCACAAGTGACCCCATTTTGGAAACTAGACCCCGAAAGGAACTTATCTAGATGTGTGGTGAGCACTTTGAACCCCCAAGTGCTTCATAGAAGTTTATAATGCAGAGCCGTGAAAATAATAAATACGTTTTCTTTCCTCAAAAATAATTATTTAGCCCAGAATTTTTTATTTTCCCAAGGGTTACTGGAGAAATTGGACCCCAAAGTTGTTGTCCAGTTTCTCCTGAGTACGCTCATACCCCATGAGTGGGGGTAAACCACTGTTTGGGCACACGTCGGGGCTCAGAAGGGAAGTAGTGACTTTTGAAATGCAGACTTTGATGGAATGGTCTGCGGGTGTCACGTTGCGTTTGCAGAGCCCCTGGTGTGCCTAAACAGTAGAAACCCCCACAAGTGACCCCATTTTAGAAACTAGACCCCCCAAGGAACTTATCTAGATATGTGGTGAGCACTTTGAACCCCCAAGTGCTTCACAGACGTTTACAACGCAGAGCCGTGAAAATAAAAAATAATTTTTCTTTCCTCAAAAATTATGTTTTAGCAAGCATTTTTTTAGATTCACAAGGGTAACAGGAGAAATTGGACCCCAGTAATTGTTGCGCAGTTTGTCCTGAGTATGCTGGTACCCCATATGTGGGGGTAAACCACTGTTTGGGCACACGTCAGGGCTGGGAAGTGAGGGAGCACCATTTGACTTTTTGAATACGAGATTGGCTGGAATCAATGGTGGCGCCATGTTGCGTTTGGAGACCCCTGATGTGCCTAAACAGTGGTAACCCCTCAATTCTACCTCCAACACTAACCCCAACACACCCCTAACCCTAATCCCAACTGTAGCCATAACCCTAATCACAACCCTAACCACAACCCTAATTCCAACCCTAACCCTAAGGCTATGTGCCCACGTTGCGGATTCGTGTGAGATATTTCCGCATCATTTTTGAAAAATCCGCGGGTAAAAGGCACTGCGTTTTACCTGCGGATTTTCCGCGGATTTCCAGTGTTTTTTGTGCGGATTTCACCTGCGGATTCCTATTGAGGAACAGGTGGAAAACGCTGTGGAATCCACACAAAGAATTGACATGCTGCGGAAAATACAACGCAGCGTTTCCGCGCGGTATTTTCCGCACCATGGGCACAGCGGATTTGGTTTCCATATGTTTACATGGTACTGTAAACCTGATGGAACACTGCTGCGAATCCGCAGCGGCCAATCCGCTGCAGATCCGCAGCAAAATCCGCACAGTGTGCACATAGCCTAATTCTAAAGGTATGTGCACACGCTGCGGAAAACGCTGCGGATCCGCAGCAGTTTCCCATGAGTTTACAGTTCAATGTAAACCTACGGGAAACAAAAATCGCTGTACACATGCTGCGGAAAAATTGCACGGAAACGCAGCGGTTTACATTCCGCAGCATGTCATTTCTTTGTGCGGATTCCGCAGCGGTTTTACAACTGCTCCAATAGAAAATCGCAGTTGTAAAACCGCAGTGAAATGCGCAGAAAAAAACGCGGTAAATCCGCAGCGGTTTAGCACCGCAGCGGAAAAATCCGCAGAGGACCAGAATACGTGTGCACATACCGAAACCCTACCCCTAGCCCTAACCCTAACCCTATTCTAACATTAGTGGAAAAAAAAAATTTCTTTATTTTTTTATTGTCCCTACCTATGGGGGTGACAAAGGGGGGGGGGTCATTTATTATTTTTTTTATTTTGATCACTGAGATATAATCTATCTCAGTGATCAAAATGCACTTTGGAACGAATCTGCCGGCCGGCAGATTCGGCGGGCGCACTGCGCATGCGCCCGCCATTTTGGAAGATGGCGGCGCCCAGGGAGAAGACGGACGGGACCCCGGCTGGATCGGTAAGTATGATGGGGTGGGGGGGGATCGGAGCACGGGGGGGGGGAATCGGAGCGCGGGAGGGGGGGAATCAGAGCACGGGGGCGTGGAACGGAGCACGGGGGGCTGGAATGGAGCATGGGGGGGTGGAACGGAGCACCGGGGGGGTGGATCGGAGTGCAGGGGGGGTGATTGGAGCACGGGGGGGTGATTGGAGCACGGGGGGAGCGGACAAGAGCACGGGGGGGAGCGGAGCACTGGACGGAGGGGAGCCGGAGCAGTGTACCGGCCAGATCGGGGGGCTGGGGGGGCGATCGGTGGGGTGGGGTGGGGGCACATTAGTATTTCCAGCCATGGCCGATGATATTTCAGCATCGGCCATGGCTGGATTGTAATATTTCACCAGTTATAATAGGTGAAATATTACAAATCGCTCTCAGAGCGATCGTAGCCACGAGGGGGTGAAGCCACCCCCCCTGGGCTAAACTACCACTCCCCCTGTCCCTGCAGATCGGGTGAAATGGGAGTTAACCCTTTCACCCGATCTGCAGGGACGCGATCTTTCCATGACGCCACATAGGCGTCATGGGTCGGATTGGCACCGACTTTCATGACGCCTACGTGGCGTCAAAGGTCGGGAAGGGGTTAATAGCCTGGGAAGAGTCATAGATATTGCCAACCCCCCCCCCCCCCCAGCTACCAACAACAGCCCTCAGCGTCCCCAGAAATGGTGCATCCATAAGATGTGCCAAATCCGGTTCTTAACCTCGCTCTTCTCACTTGCCTTGGTGCGGTGGCATGTTGGGTAATATTTGTGGGGCTCATGTCAGCCTTCTGTTGTCAGCTGACACCCCCGATTACTAACCCCATAGTACGTTTTAAAATAAAGACACAGCATGAATAAAATCCTTCATTTGAAATGAAAATCATCGTTTTACACATTTAAAAATAAAAGGTTATACTCCCCTTTTCACCTGTTCCAGTGAAGCCTTTGTCCCCTTTAAACAAAAAAAGGAAAATAAACCACCATAATACTCACCTCATGCCTAACCTGTAGAAGCCCTTGTCCTCTGTAATAAAAAAAAGACAAAAAAACATATGCCTCGCCTGTCTTAATTGAAGGCAAGCCATACTGTCCCACGATGCAATACATCTCTGCAATATCTGGTTTACAACCTGAACAGTGGCACGATGCGAGCGTCCAGGCTAAAAACCAGGACACAATGAGGTGCTGTGAGCGTAGCTTCAGTGATGAGCGGTGACATCATAAAGGTTACCGCAGTTCACTGAAGGTCCGTGCCCAGGCTCACCGCAAGCACCGTGAGAAAATTCTCGCGGTGATCTCATTGAGGTCACTGCAGTTCCTTGTCCTAGCTCACAGTGAAGTGTGGGAACGCACCTTGAGTGACCTGCGGTAACCTCTATGACGTCACCGCTCATCACTGAAGCTGCACTCCCAGAACCTCATTGTTTCCTAGTTTTCAGCTTGGACAGTGGCATCATGCCACAATTCAGGTTGTAAATCAGATATTGCAGAGATGGATTATGGAATAGGACAGTATGGCTTATCTTCAATTTGGAGAGGTGAGGGATATGTTTTTATCATTATTTTTTTTTTTACAGGGAACAAGGACTTCTGCGGGTTAGGCATAAGGTGAGTATTATGGTAGTTTATCATTTTGTTTTTTTATAGGGGTCAAATAACTTTTTTATTTTAAATAAAGGATTTTATTCATGCTATGTGTTTATTTCAAAATGTTCTATGAGGTTAGTAATGAGGCGTTTTATAGATGCTTCTCCATGACTAATTCCTGGGCTTGATGTCAGCTGACGTCAACCCCACAAATATTACCCCACTTGCCACCACACCAAGGAAAGTGGGAAGAGCGAGGCTAAGGGCCAGATTTGGCCCATCTTATGGATGTGCCATTTGTGAGGCAGCCGAGAGCTGATGCTAACATCAGGGGTGGGCAATATCTATGACCCCAGGTTATTACTATTAAGACAGCTGTCTGTTTAGCCTTTGATGGTTTGAATTTATAGGGGGACCGAACTCCATTTTTTTCTTCCCTGGGGTCTCCGTAAATTCACTAGGAAAGGCTAGGCAAACTGCTATGAGCTGTTAGAAATAGCCAGTCAACCTTAGGCCGGTTTCACACGTCCAGATAATTCCGGTACCGGAAAAAATCGGTACCGGAATTGTCCGTTTCTGTGGTACATCAGTGTGGCACACGTATGCCGCCCGTGTGCCCACTGGGTACCACACGCACTGTGCTGGGTACCACACGTACCAGCATCTGGTGCTGAAGCCCCATTCATATCTTCCCTGCAGCAGCATTTGCTGTAGAGAAGATATGAATAATTGTGTTTAAAATAAAGATCTATGTGCCCCCCCAACCCCTGTGTGCCCCCCCCACCCCCTGTGCGCCCCCCCCCCCCCCCGCTGTTCTGAAAATACTCACCTGGCTCCCTCGTTGGCTGTCGCTGCTTCCTGTTCTGGCCGCATCTTCTCCTGTATGCGGTCCCGTGGGGCAGCTCATTTACAGTAATGAATATGCGGCTCCACCCCTATGGGAGGTGGAGCCGCATATTCATGACTGTAATCGGCGGCACCACGTGACCGCATACAGGAGAAGATGCGGCCAGCACAGGAAGCAGCGCCGGCGAGGGAGCGAGCCGGGTGAGTATTTTCAGAACAGCGGGGGGGCGCACCGGGGGTGGGAGAGCGGGGGGCACATAGATCTTTATTTTAAACACAATTATTCATATCTTCTCTACAGCAAACGCTGCTGCAGGGAAGATATGAATCGCGGCTTCAGCACCAGTGGGGGGGGACAGCGCTTAATGTAGCGCTGTCTCCTGCACGGCACACGGACTGCACACGGACAACATCCGTGTGCGATACGTGTTTTACACGGACCCATTGACTTTAACGGGTCCGTGTAATACGTGCGCTCCCACGAACACTGACACGGTCAGCAAAAAATCAATGACATCTTAACAGATGCATTGATTTTAATGTGTCTACGTGTGTCAGTGTCTCCGGTATGTGAGGAAACTGTCACCTCACGTACCGGAGACACTGACGTGTGAAACAGGCCTTATGGGGTATTGCCCCTTTTTCCAGATTATTAACATCAGCCCCCCCAGCAATGAGCTTTCCTTCTGCTGGCTATGAAAATTACGCAGGAGCCCACACCAGTTTTTTTTTTTCACTATTTTACACAAAAGGTACACAGTGTGTACTGAATACTAGGGTTGAGCGAAACGGGTCGTTCATTTTCAAAAGTCGCCGACTTTTGACAAAGTCGGGTTTCATGAAACCCGATCCGACCCCTGTGCGGGGTCGGCCATGCGGTACGCGACTTTCGCGCCAAAGTCGCGTTTCAATGACGCGAAAAGCGCCATTTCTCAGCCAATGAAGGTAAACGCAGAGTGTGGGCAGCGTGATGACATAGGTCCTGGTCCCCACCATCTTAGAGAAGGGCATTGCAGTGATTGGCTTGCTGTCCGCGGCGTCACAGGGGCTATAAAGGGGCGTTCCCGCCGACCGCCATGTTACTGCTGCTGATCTGAGCTTAGGGAGAGGTTGCTGCCGCTTCGTCAGAAGCAGGGATAGCGTTAGGCAGGGTCCATTAACCACCAAACCGCTTGTGCTGTAGCGATTTCCACAGCCCAACACCACCTTCGGTGTGCAGGGACAGTGGAAGCTACTTTTTTTTTTTTTTTCCTCAGCGCTGTAGCTCATTGGGCTGCCCTAGAAGGCTCCCTGATAGCTGCATTGCTGTGTGTACGCCGCTGTGCAAACCAACTGCTTTTTTCAAAGCACAAATCCTCTTGTTCCTTCCTTTCTGCACAGCTATCTTGTTTGTTTGTCCACACTTTTTATTTAATTTGTGCATCAGTCCACTCCTTATTGCTGCCTGCCATACCTGGCTGAGATTACTGCAGGGAGATAGTAATTGAAGGACAGTTCCTTTTTTTTTTTTTTTTTTTTTTTTTTGTGGGAGATTAAGATTGGCATTTCTGCTAGAGTGCCATCCCTGTCTGTGTCATCTCTCACTCAGTGGGCCAAAGAAAGCCTATTTATTTTTTTGCTTGATTTGGGTTCTAAAATCTACCTGAAAAAATCACTACATCAATCAGTGGGAGAAAAATATTGGCCTCAGGGCTTGTGTGCCACTCCTTACTCCTGTGTGTGCCATCTCTCACTCAGTGGGCCATAGAAAGCCTATTTATTTTTTTTGCTTGATTTGGGTTCCAAAATCTACCTGAAAAAATCACAACATCAATCAGTGGGAGAAAAATATTGGCCTCAGGGCTTGTGTGCCACTCCTGACTCCTGTGTGTGCCATCTCTCACTCAGTGGGCCATAGAAAGCCTATTAATTTTTTTGCTTGATTTGGGTTCTAAATTCTACCTGAAAAAATCAATAAATCAATCAGTGGGAGATTAATATTGGCCTCTGGGCTTGTGTGCCAGTCCTGAGCGTGCCATCTCTCTCACAAATAGTGGGCCATAGAAAGCCTATTTATTTTTTGGGTTGATTTGGGTTCTAAATTCTACCTGAAAAAATCAATAAATCAATCAGTGGGAGATTAATATTGGCCTTTGGGCTTGTGTGCCAGTCCTAAGCGTGCCATCTCTCTCTCAGATAGTGGGCCATAGAAAGCCTATTTATTATTTTTTTTATTGGGTTTATAAATTTTCCTTGGGAAAAAAAAAAAAAAGTGGGAGATTAATATTGGCCTCTGGGCTTGTGTGCCAGTCCTGAGCGTGCCATCTCTCTCACAAATAGTGGGCCACAGAAAGCCTATTTATTTTTTGGGTTGATTTGGGTTCTAAATTCTCCCTGAAAAAATCATTTTATTTTATTTGGTTTCTAAATTATTCCTGAAAAAATCATTTTTTTTGTATTTTTTTTTTCTAAAGTCTCCCTGAAAAAAAAAAAAAAAAAAATCAAATCAGTGGGAGATTAGTATTGCCCTTTCTGCTTGTGTGCCAGTCTTGACTCCTGGGTGTGCCATCTCTCTCTCTCCAATTGTGGGCCATAGAAAGCCTATTAATTTTTTTGCTTGATTTGGGTTCCAAAATCTACCTGAAAAAATCACTAAATCAATCAGTGGGAGATAAATATTGGCCTCTGGGCTTGTGTGCCACTCCTGACTCCTGTGTGCGTCCTCTCTCACTCAGTGGGCCCTACAAAGCCTATTTTTTTTTTATTTGTTTTCTAAATTCTCCCTGAAACAATCATTTTATTTTATTTTGTTTCTAAATTCTTCCTGAAAAATTCATTTTTTTGTATTTTTTTTTTCTAAAGTCTCCCTGAAAAAAAAAAAAAATCAAATCAGTGGGAGATTAATATTGCCCTTTCTGCTTGTGTGCCAGTCTTGACTCCTGGGTGTGCCATCTCTCTCTCCAATTGTGGGCCATAGAAAGCCTATTTATTTTTTTTGCTTGATTTGGGTTCCAAAATCTACCTGAAAAAATCACTAAATCAATCAGTGGGAGATAAATATTGGCCTCTGGGCTTGTGTGCCACTCCTGACTCCTGTGTGCGTCCTCTCTCACTCAGTGGGCCATAGAAAGCCTATTTTTTTTTATTTGTTTTCTAAATTCTCCCTGAAACAATCATTTCATTTTATTTGATTTATAAATTCTTCCTTAAAAAATCATTTTTTTTTATTATTTTTTTTTTTCTAAAGTCTCCCCTTTAAAAAAAAAAAAAACAAATCAGTGGGAGATTAATATTTACATTTGCGCTTCAGTGACAGTCCTGCGTGTGTGGCATCTCTCTCATTTGTTGCCACCAACAACAGAGTGTGTAACATTGTGCCTGATTTTCGTTGTGGTCTCACCCACCTGTAAAGGGGTAGCTAAATCATACTGAAGTTATAGCTCACCGTGTAAGTTGTGTGACAGCAACAAATACCGTTAGTTTGGTAACGTTTTTAAAACAATGAGGAAGTCTGGTGGAAGAGGTCGTGGCCGGGGGCGTTCATTGTCAGCTGGTAATGAGGGTAGTGGTAGTGGTGGAGCATCAGGTGGTCGTGGGAAAAAAAATATTGCACCTAAGTCTGGAGCTGTGGAGCCAGGTTCGTCGTCTGGCTACACAAGGCCTCGAACGCTCCCTTTTCTGGGAGTAGGAAAACCGATTTTAAAGCCGGAGCAGCAAGAGCAAGTTTTGGCTTATCTTGCTGACTCAGCCTCTAGCTCTTTTGCCTCCTCTCGTGAAACTGGTAAAAGTAAAAGCAGCGCGTCGTTAGTGGATGTTCACGGTCAGGGACAAGTCGCTTCCTTGTCCTCTTCAGCAAAAACAACAACAGAGAAGAATGCAGCAGGCGACACAACGGGTTACTCCATGGAGCTCTTTACACATACCGTCCCTGGCTTAGAAAGTGAAGCAGTTAACAGTCCATGCCCATTACAAGTTGAATCTGACATGGAGTGCACTGATGCACAGCCACAGCCAGACTACTATGCTGGTCCTTTGACTCAGACCACAACATTGCCCTCGCAGGGTGCTGATCAAGAATCAGACCCTGATGAGACTATGTTGCCCCATCACGAACGCTATACCACCGACCGACACGGTGACACAGACAAAGTTGCACATGAGCTACAAGAAGAGGTAATAGATGACCCAGTTCTTGACCCCGATTGGCAGCCATTGGGGGAACAGGGTGCAGGCGGCAGCAGTTCTGAAGCGGAGGAGGAGGGGCCGCAGCAGGCATCAACATCACAACAGGTTCCATCTGCCGGGCCCGTATCTTGCCCAAAACGCGTGGCAAAGTCAAAACCTGTTGGAGGACAGCGTGGCCATCCGGTTAAAGCTCAGTCTGCAATGCCTGAAAAGGTATCCGATGCTAGAAAGAGTGCAGTCTGGCATTTTTTTAAACAACATCCAATTGATCAGCGCAAAGTCATCTGTCAAAAATGTTCAACTACCTTAAGCAGAGGGCAGAATCTGAAAAGTCTCAATACAAGTTGCATGCATAGACATTTAACCACCATGCATTTGCAAGCTTGGACTAACTACCAAACGTCCCTTAAGGTTGTAGCACCCTCGGCAAATGAAGCTAGTCATCAACGCAACATCCCTTCCGGCAGTGTAGGGCCACCATTTTCTGCACCACCTGCAGTATCTGTGCAGGTTTCTTTGCCAGGCCAAAGCAGTCAGGGTCAGGGAATCACCAGTTTCGTAGTAGGAAACACTGCATCTAGGGCACCGGCGGCAACAATACCATCTCCCACCGTCTCTCAGTCTGCCATGTCCACCGGCACCCCCGCTAGTTCCACGATCTCCAGCTCTCCAGTCCAGCTCACCCTACATGAGACTATGGTTAGAAAAAGGAAGTACTTAGCCTCGCATCCGCGTACACAGGGTTTGAACGCCCACATAGCTAGACTAATCTCGTTAGAGATGATGCCCTACCGGTTAGTTGAAAGCGAAGCTTTCAAAGCCCTGATGGACTACGCTGTACCACGCTACGAGCTACCCAGTCGACACTTTTTTTCCAGAAAAGCCATCCCAGCCCTCCACCAGCATGTTAAAGAGCGCATCGTCCATGCACTCAGGCAATGTGTGAGCACAAAGGTGCACCTGACAACAGATGCATGGACCAGTAGGCATGGCCAGGGACGTTACGTGTCCATCACGGCACACTGGGTAAATGTGGTGGATGCAGGGTCCACAGGGAACAGCAAGTTTGGGACAGTTCTGCCTAGCCCACGGTCTAGGCAACAGTTGGCTGTAGCCGTTCGCACCCCCTCCTCCTCCTCCTCGTCCTCCTGCAGAAGCGAGACCTCGTCCACAGACCGCAGTCGCACAACCACTCCATCCGCAGCTGCCACTGTTGCACACCAGGTCTCCCATTATGGGGCAGCTACTGGCAAACTTCAGCAGGCTGTATTGGCTATGAAGTGTTTGGGCGACAACAGACACACCGCTGAAGTTCTGTCCGAGTTCTTGCAGAAAGAAACGCAGTCGTGGCTGGGCACTGTAGATCTTGAGGCAGGCAAGGTAGTGAGTGATAACGGAAGGAATTTCATGGCTGCCATCTCCCTTTCCCAACTGAAACACATTCCTTGCCTGGCTCACACCTTAAACCTGGTGGTGCAGTGCTTCCTGAAAAGTTATCCGGGGTTATCCGACCTGCTCCTCAAAGTGCGTGGACTTTGCTCACATATCCGCCGTTCGCCCGTACACTCCAGCCGTATGCAGACCTATCAGCGTTCTTTGAACCTTCCCCAGCATCGCCTAATCATAGACGTTGCAACAAGGTGGAACTCAACACTGCACATGCTTCAGAGACTGTGTGAACAGAGGCGGGCTGTTATGTTTTTGTGGGAGGATACACATACACGGGCAGGCAGTAGGATGGCAGACATGGAGTTGTCAGGTGTGCAGTGGTCGAAGATTCAAGACATGTGTCAAGTCCTTCAGTGTTTTGAGGAATGCACACGGCTGGTTAGTGCAGACAACGCCATAATAAGCATGAGCATCCCCCTAATGCGTCTGCTGATGCAAAGTTTGACGCACATAAAGGATCAGGCGTCTGCAGCTGAGGAAGAGGAAAGCCTTGATGACAGTCAGCCATTGTCTGGCCAGGGCAGTGTACAGGACGAGGTAGCGGGCGAACAGGAGGAGGAGGACGAGGAGGATGATGGGGATGATTATATTTTTAATGAGGAAGCTTTTCCGGGGCCAGTGGAAATTGTTGGCGCGGCAAGGCCGGGTTCTGGTTTTTGGAGGGACACAAGTGACGTGGATTTGCCTGAAACTGCCCCTCAACCAAGCACAACCACAGATTTGAGAACTGGAACTTTGGGCCACATGGCGGATTATGCCTTACGTATCCTCAAAAGGGACACACGCATAACAAAAATGATGAACGATGACGATTACTGGTTGGCCTGCCTCCTTGATCCTCGCTATAAAGGCAAATTGCAAAATATAATGCCACATGAGAACTTGGAACTAATATTAGCAACCAAACAATCAACTCTTATTGACCGTTTGCTTCTGGCATTCCCTACACACAGCGCCCGTGATCGTTCTAACACGAGCTGCAGGGGCCAGCAGACCAGAGGTGTTAGAGGGGCAGAAATCAGAAGTGGCGTTGGCCAGAGGGGTTTTCTGACCAGGTTGTGGAGTGATTTTGCTATGACCGCAGACAGGACAGGTACTGCAGCATCAATTCAAAGTGACAGGAGACAATATTTGTCCAGTATGGTTACTAACTATTTTTCATCCCTTATCGACGTTCTCCCTCAACCGTCATTCCCATTTGATTACTGGGCATCAAAATTAGACACCTGGCCAGAATTGGCAGAATATGCATTGCAGGAGCTTGCTTGCCCGGCAGCTAGTGTCCTATCAGAAAGAGTATTCAGTGCTGCAGGTTCAATACTAACAGAAAAAAGGACTCGTCTGGCTACCCAAAATGTAGATGATCTAACCTTCATTAAAATGAACCACAACTGGATTTCGAAATCTTTTGCCCCACCTTGCCCGGCTGACACCTAGCTTTCCTATGTAAAGGTCTTGCCTGTGGACTATTCTGAACGACTTTTCCAATCTCGTAATTTGCAGCACCTGATTGTCCAGCATCCGACATGTTAACACCTCCCTAAATGGCCAAAGTCCCCACACGGGGCCGTGGTATCGCCACTTGGCGCCAGCACCCGTGAGAGTACTGTTTGTCTGAAGAGGTGGGTGTGCCCGCTTTTGGTCGACGGCACTGCCACTAGGTCCCTCATAGAACAATAAAGTGTCTGGCGGTGGTGGTGCGCACCCAACGTCAGACACACCGTTGTAATATGAGGGGCCCTGGGCCTGTACCGCCGGCCACAAGACAGTCCCCCCCCCAGGTCAAACAGTGCTCTACGACTTGCAAAATTTTCTCTCACAGCTCCACCAATGTTTAGTCTATGCGCTGACATCCTTCAATGCCTGGCACTGTCAATACCATTGTATTGACATTTTTCTTATGTTAGGCCTTCGAAGCCTGTCTGCGGTCACTCCTTCCACTAGGCCTCCACTGACCTGTCTACTGCTGCCCGTGTTCCCCTGGAACCAATTTTAAATTGCCTACAGCCAGCCCAATTTATTATGTTAGGGCTTCGAAGCCTGTCTGCGGTCCCTCCTTCCACTAGGCCTCCACTGACCTGTCTACTGCCGCCCGTGTTCCCCTGGAACCAATTTTAAATTGCCTACAGCCCAATTTTTGTTATGTTAGGCCTTCGAAGCCTGTCTGCGGCCCGTTCTTTCCACTACTACTACACTGACCAGGCTACTGCCGCCCGTGTTCCCCTGGAACCAATTTTAAATTGCCTACAGCCAGCCCAATTTATTATGTTAGGGCTTCGAAGCCTGTCTGCGGTCCCTCCTTCCACTAGGCCTCCACTGACCTGTCTACTGCCGCCTGTGTTCCCCTGGAACCAATTTTAAATTGCCTACAGCCAGCCCAATTTATTATGTTAGGGCTTCGAAGCCTGTCTGCGGCCCGTTCTTTCCACTACTACTACACTGACCAGGCCACTGCTGCTCGTGTTCCCCTGGAACCAATTTTAAATTGCCTACAGCCAGCCCAATTTATTATGTTAGGGCTTCGAAGCCTGTCTGCGGTCCCTCCTTCCACTAGGCCTCCACTGACCTGTCTACTGCCGCCCGTGTTCCCCTGGAACCAATTTTAAATTGCCTACAGCCAGCCCAATTTATTATGTTAGGGCTTCGAAGCCTGTCTGCGGTCCCTCCTTCCACTAGGCCTCCACTGACCTGTCTACTGCTGCCCGTGTTCCCCTGGAACCAATTTTAAATTGCCTACAGCCAGCCCAATTTATTATGTTAGGGCTTCGAAGCCTGTCTGCGGTCCCTCCTTCCACTAGGCTTCCACTGACCTGTCTACTGCCGCCCGTGTTCCCCTGGAACCAATTTTAAATTGCCTACAGCCAGCCCAATTTATTATGTTAGGGCTTCGAAGCCTGTCTGCGGTCCCTCCTTCCACTAGGCCTCCACTGACCTGTCTACTGCTGTCCGTGTTCCCCTGGAACCAATTGTAAATTGCCTACATCCCAATTTTTGTTATGTTAGGCCTTCGAAGCCTGTCTGCGGCCCGTTCTTTCCACTACTGCTACACTGACCAGGCCACTGCTGCCCGTGTTCCCCTGGAACCAATTTTAAATTGCCTACAGCCAGCCCAATTTATTATGTTAGGCCTTCAAAGCCTGTCTGCGGTCCCTCCTTCCACTAGGCCTCCACTGACCTGTCTACTGCTGCCCGTGTACCCCTTGAACCAACATCAGAAAATATAAAAATAAGTATTTTGCTTATAAAAAAGAAAATACTGGAGAGATATCAAATGCAGACATTTTAACATTAAAAACAAACACATACAACAAAAATCTGGTACAGTACTAAAAATGGCCACCAGCTACAATAACTTTCTCCTGCAAGTAGTTAACTGAAAGTTTTTTTCAATTTAAAACACAGATATGGCATCCACCGAGTGTTGTCCTGTCGCGTCTTCTTTATATCATTGCCAAGAAGATGCAAAACAATGAAAATAATAAAATCATTATTTACCAAAAAAATAGAGTAAGTCAAAACCACATTGCAAATAAACATTCATTACAAATAAAGAAGCAGGGCGCGTCCGAGGGTGAGTATATACCTAATAAGAATATAATCACCCTCGGACGCGCCCTGCTTCTTTCCGACAGCCTTCCTTCCTAAGAATCAGCCCTTCCGTGGTGTAGAGAGAGGGTGTGTTACACTCCAAGGTGTTCCCCAGGTTGACTTTCCTGAGCTTCGATCTTCATGCTCTCGTTTAGTAGTTGTCGGAAAGTAGGCTGCATTAGGCCTACAAATTGGGTATGGGGTGGAGAGAGATGGTGTGTTACACTCCAAGGTGTTCCCCAGGTTTCCTTGCCATTGCTTCGGTCTTCCGACTCTCGTTTAGTAGTTGTAGAAAACTACACTGCATTAGGCCTACAAAATGGGTATCGGGTGGAGAGAGATGGTGTGTTACACTCCAAGGTGTTCCCCAGGTTTCCTTGCCATTGCTTCGGTCTTCCGACTCTCGTTTAGTAGTTGTAGAAAACTACACTGCATTAGGCCTACAAAATGGGTATCGGGTGGAGAGAGATGGTGTGTTACACTCCAAGGTGTTCCCCAGGTTTCCTTGCCATTGCTTCGGTCTTCCGACTCTCGTTTAGTAGTTGTAGAAAACTACACTGCATTAGGCCTACAAAATGGGTATCGGGTGGAGAGAGATGGTGTGTTACACTCCAAGGTGTTCCCCAGGTTTCCTTGCCATTGCTTCGGTCTTCCGACTCTTGTTTAGTAGTTGTAGAAAACTACACTGCATTAGGCCTACAAAATGGGTATGGGGTGGAGAGAGATGGTGTGTTACACTCCAAGGTGTTCCCCAGGTTTCCTTGCCATTGCTTCGGTCTTCCGACTCTCGTTTAGTAGTTGTAGAAAACTACACTGCATTAGGCCTACAAAATGGGTATGGGGTGGAGAGAGATGGTGTGTTCCACTCCAAGGTGTTCTCCAGGTTGCCTTTCCTGAGCTTCTATCTTCAGGCTCTCGTTAAATTGTGGTTAAATGGAACAACTGCATTTGGCGTACTAGTTGGTTTGGGGCCTACTAACAGTGTCTGCCGCTCCTTGCTGTTCTCCTGGTTTCCTGTCCTGAAATTCCGTTTTCAGGCGCTCGTTAAGTAGTTGTTAATGTTAGACTGCATTTGGCCTACTAGTTGGGTTGGGGCCTACTATCGGTGTCTGCCACTCCTTGCTGTTCTCCTCCACTGAACAAAGCTGTGCCGCCTGTTTACTACGGTTGCCAATTTTGAACTGCATTTCGACTACTTACTGATTTGGGCCTACTCTCTGTGTCAGCCTCTCATTCCAGTTGTCCTCCACTGCAATGCCCCCTGGTTATTCCTGTGTTACCAATTTTGAACTGCATTTAGCCAACTTTATTCTTTGGGCCTATATCTGTGTTTCCTCCTCATCCTGCCCATTGCCCAGCCAGTGATAGATGAGTCTGCTGGTACATTGACCCATAACGCAACATTCCCCGTGCACGCTACACAACAACATTGTGACCCTGCTGAAAGTCAGGTTGCTCTTCCCGCATACCATACCACCTTACACGGGGACAAAGAGGAAGGTGCAGATGAAAGTGCAGGTTCCTGCATCAGGTGGGGGGAGGAATACTAGTTGGCGACGTCACTGGCACAGGGCCTCTCATAGTACGCAAAAGTGTTGCTGCCGGTGGGAGGCGCCCCCGCCGTGCAAACACACCGCTGTACTTTGAGGGGCCCTGTGCCAGTGCTAATGCCAACGAGTGGGCCCCCCCTGCTTGCTCAGGTTCACAGCACTTGCAAAGTTGAAATACTTACCTCTCCCTGCTCCACTGCCGTGACGTGGTCCAGATTTCCTGGGCCCACTAATTACTTGAACCAGCCCTACCCACCACAACTTTAGCCAAATGACCCCCAATTTCAAATGCCTTCCAATTATTATAAGGTAAATTACGCTTGACAAGCTTCATTAAGAAGAATGGATGGTTTTGACATTAAAATGGGCACTCTAGGTGTTTTCCTGGCCCCCACTCACTGCCGACTATGCTGCCCCATTGACTTGCATTGGGTTTCGTGTTTCGGTCGATCCCGACTTTACGTCATAATCGGCCGATTTCACTCGACCCGACTTTTGAGATAGTCGGGTTTCGCGAAACCCGGCTCAACTCTAAAAAGGTCAAGGTCGCTCAACTCTACTGAATACAACTCCCATCACTGTCGTGTTGATCTCAGCGCGAGCAAGAGACAAAGACTGCTGCCTTCCACTGCCGGTGCCTGGGAACAGCGCCAACAGTACAGCTTTTCACAGGCACCGGTCTGTGGGTTTTTCACACTTACAGGGTATGTGCACACGTCAGGATTTCTTGCAGAAATTTTCCTGACAAAAACCGGACATTTCTGCCAGAAATCCGCATGCATTTTACCGCGTTTTTGGTGCGTTTTTTCCCCAAATGCATAGAATTGCGGGAAAAACGCAGAAAATCCGCAAAAATAATGAACATGCTCATTTTTTTACCGCGATGCATTTTTTTTTCGCGGAAAAAAACACATCCATGTGCACAAAATATGCAGAATGCATTCTAAATGATAGAATGCATAATGTATGCGTTTTAATGAGTTTTTATAGTGTTTTTAGCGCGAAAAAAACGCGAACGTGTGCACATAGCCACACACAGTCCGTGTGAAAAACCTAACATGTGCGCACCACCATTGATGTGCATGTCAGTATTTCTGGCCCTTAAAAGAACACGTGTGAAGAAGGCTTTGCATATAGTCCCCCCGCAGTCGGCCCCCGAGCAGGAATCACGAGTCATGTGCTCTTTCTGAAAGGTGGGATACTTTATTATGCAGTGTTTTTATTAGTTAGCCTTATACATAGAGTAAAAAGGAAGGTTTCCACTTGGTGGCGAGTCAGTGCACTTAGCCTGGAGGGTAATAATAGGAATGGAGAGGGTATGGGGTGAGCTGTTTCGTAGACAGCGGGGTGGTCTTAGTCCTGGATGGTGGGAACACATTACAATGTATGACAAATAAAAACATTCTACAAATTAAAACCTCACAAACCGTCAGTAACAATAAATAGCGTCTTATATATATATATTATATATCATAAGGTTTTTTGAAATTTCTCATCTGCTTAAAAGAGCCTAGAAGTTGGAGGAGGGAGGGGCCGCTCGAGAGTGCAAAAGAAAAAATGTGGCGCGAGGGGCGGAGCCTGCCGTGATCGCTGGCGACTGTGCGGGGGTGTCGCAACGCAAATAAATTAACTGTGAGTGTCTATACCTGAGTTCTAGGGGATGGAGTGATTGCTCAGACGTAGCGTTCAGCAAAAAGATTTGCAGGACCCGGGTCTAGCCGCCTTGTGGGTAGTCCGTGGGCGCCTGGCCAGAGCCCTCCAAATATTCCCCTACCGCTTTGCATCCCAGATGCCTTTTTGATTAGTAAGCCTGGCGTGACGTCATGCATGCATCTCGCTACAACAAGCCTACTAATCAGAAGAGGTGGCAAGGATGTCGGCAGGTACGAGGAGGTCTGCAGAGCTTCACCGTGGAGGATCCTTTGAATCTTTTCACTCAACTCTAGTCAATGCCTTCTGGCATGAAAATGGCTGTGGCTTTAGTAAGCAGAGGAGCGCCCCCTGGTGGTGGTGGTACAGCTCATCTACACAAGGTCATCTGTACATGTAAACAGGACACTGGCGGAGTCCAGAAATAATATAAAATCAACTCAAACACATACAAACAAACACGTTGGCTGTGGGAGGGTGGAGGGAGATTACAAATCTAGAAGCACCGTGTAAAATTCACCACGAACACAAAAAGTTCTTGTTCTGAAATAAGGGTAAAAAAACCCCAACAAAACGCATCTAAAAACAAAATAAGACTCGTCCTTAAAAGACAGCGCACGCTTTGGAATAGGAGGTCAGCAGAGCTTGGTGCTAGGCGAATGCTTATGGAAAGTAGCCCAGAGGGCCCTCGGAGTGCCCCTTTACCCACTAAGGACAGCCTCCGGACATGGCAGAAAAGTGCACGTCACACATAAATATGGAGGTGACAGATGGAATGATTATAAAAAAAAAAACAATAGAAATACAAAGGACGGAAAATGGGAGACGGCAACCGGAATGTTAAAGAGTGCAGCTGAAATGACACGGACCAGAACGGGGGAGCAGTAGTTGGGGGAATGAGGTCTGCGGACGTCGGAAGTGCGGATTTAGAGTTCGGCCAGTTTTCTGCCTGAGCTTTGTGGATGAAAACTTAAAAGGTGGATATTAAATTTGCTACGTTTTGTGCAAGACTTTGGAAACCCATAGCAAAGCAGGAGAGGTCAGATGGTCAATAACCAGAAGGTGTGCCCCGGAGGGGAGGAGGCCGAGTTACCTGAAATAAAGGTGAACCATAGCAGCAGGAAGTCAGAAGTAGTATAATAATGGATCAGCCTCCCCCCTGGAAATGAAGGATGATACAGTGTGGAACTGTTGAATGGTATGGTCCAAAGAAAATAAGTTTGTGGGTGCCGAATGGTATGGTCCATTGTGTATCTACTCTGTGCAGAATAATATGGGTCCAAGGAGAAGACCATGTAAGTGCACGAAAGTATGATCCAAAAGGAAAAAAAAATAGTGCAGAAAGGTATGGTCTAAAATAAAACCATTGAGTACGAAAGGTATGGTGCATAGGAACTTTTTTGGGTGCAGTATGGCATGTTCCAAGAGAAAACCAAGAGTGCAGAGTGGTATAATCCAAAGACAAACCATGTAAGTGCAGAATATTATGGTTTATAAGCAAACCATGTGAGTGCAAAATGGTATGGTCCAAAGCAGTGTCATGTTTCCAGTAAAAGACAACCAAAAGGTATAAAATGCAAAAGTAGCGTGGGGTGACCCCATGGGGTGCACCTGATCATTATAAACATGGATGGGATTGTCTGTTTTCACTGGATGCATGGAAATTGGAGACGTGATGCAGACGTAGGGTGCACGGGGCAGTGAGCATGCACTTAGTATGGTCCAGTGCAATCATGTATGTATGGTTTGGTCTACACTGACACTACCTGTCTGCAGAATGGTATGGTCCAATGGATAACAAAACCATGGGAGCATTTGTTAGATGACCCTGGCTGGAGTGCTTTCTTCTGAGGTATGGTACAGCGACCAGAAAGAGAGAGAATGATTTTTCTTTCAGCCCCCGGCAGGAGATGGGACGAGCGTTCAGTGCCAAAGTTCATTACTTAGAGGAGACCCGTCACCTACACAGATAAGAAGCAGCCATATTGGATAAGCCAGTGTTCAGGACAAATTAGCCTATTGATTCCCTAGCACCTGGTGATATCATTGAGGCACAAAGCACTTGGTGCCTTACCCCTCAGTGAGGTCACGTTTCGAGGGAAATGAGGCGGCTCAGTACTGGTTTGGCCCACGACACGGCTCGCCAATAGTGAAACGACAATTAGTCCGTACAAACAAAAAAAAACATCTTCAGAAAAATAAATTACGAAAAAAAAAGAAATTCTGTTCTCAATAAATAGGTGCTTGCAGCCCCCTGAGCTGGATGGACAGGGGTGGGGGAAAATGAAAAGGAAATCTCGCAGCGCAGAGAAAAGACTCCTTCTCCCCACGATTTCCCCGCAAAACAAAGTATATGGCTCCTGCTCCAGGAACAGGTTCAGTGTCTGCGACCGTCTGAGGGGCAAGAAGACATCAGTGTCTTATCTCAGTCCGTAGAGTAAGAGGTTGAGGTGCAGGTCGGCTCCGGGGGCCCCTCAGTTCTGCTGCAATATCAAGTTTTCCAGTTCATCCGCTGATCGCAACAGGAAGGCGGCCGACTCTCGATACCCAGCGATCAGCTGCCGCACGGCCCCAATCTCGGTAGGGCTGAGCTGGGCACATGGCATTGCCCGGTTGGTGGTATTGGTGTGGGTGCTACTTGAAGCCAATCCTTTAATGCTGAGGTCGGTGGGACCTGGTAAGAAAGAGCGCTGATTAGGAACAGTGATCCTCAGGCCTCTTAAAGGAATGTATTAGGACAACAGCCTCTCAACCCCCTATGGATCTGGACAATTTTTCGATTGTTCGTCCCTGTCTTCCAAGAGCCATAACTTTTTTGTTATTTTTCCATCGACTTAAGTGTATGAGGGCTTTTTTTTCTTATTTTATTGTGGGACGAGTTGGAGTTTTGTATGATACCATGTACAGCACCATGGAATTAATGGTGCTATATAAATAAATAATAATAATACCATTCATTTTACCTTATAATGTTCTGACAAAAAGGGAAAAAATCCAAGTAGGGTAAAATGGTGAAAAAACCCTGCAATTCAGCAGTTAACATTTGGGGGTTTGTTTGTACGATGCTCATTCTATGCTAAAAATGACCTGGAATTATGATTCCCCAAGTCACCGCGATTACACCAATACCAAACTTAAAGGGTTTTCTTTTACATTTTAGAGATTAAAAAACTTCAGAACCACAATATATGGTCTGTGTTGTTGTTTTCTGTGACCGTACATTTTTTATTTTTCGGTCTATGGACCTAGGTGAGGGCTTGCTTTTTATTGCATGCTGAACTGACGTTCTGAATTAAAGCATATTGGGATATATATGACAATTTGATTTTTTTTATAGTATTTCTTTTGGAGGGAGACGGAGTGTGGTGACCAAAATGGCAATTCTGGTGCTTTGATTTTTATTTTATTTTATTTTATTTTTTTTTTGGGGGGAGGGGGGGGATTTAACATATACGGTAATTTAAGCAATGTAATTTTGATAGCCTAAACTATTTTGGATAATCGTGAGTATGTTTATTTACTTTTTTTAAGGGTGAAAAGTTGAGTGGTTTTAAGATTTAAACTTTTTTAAATATTTTTTAATACGATTTTTTTTAGTAACGGGGAAAAGTTGGGTGGATTTGATCCTTTCAACCTTTCATACATACAATTTTTCTTTATTTTTTTTTAGTCCTCTTAGAGGATTTGAACATGTGCAGATGCTTCTCACTAAATTAAAATATCATCAAAAAGTTAATTTATTTCAGTTCTTCAATACAAAAAGTGAAACTCATATATTATATAGAGTCATTACAGACAGAGTGATCTATTTCAAGTGTTTGTTTCTGTTAATGTTGATTATGGCTTACAGTCAATGAAAACCTAAAAGTCATTATCTCAGTAAATTAGAATACTTTATAACACCAGCTTGAAAAAAAGATTTTAAAATCCAAAATGTTGTCCTACTGAAAAGTATGTTCAGTAACATAGTAACATAGTTAGTAAGGCCGAAAAAAGACATTTGTCCATCCAGTTCAGCCTATATTCCATCATAATAAATCCCCAGATTTACGTCCTTCTACAGAACCTAATAATTGTATGATACAATATTGTTCTGCTCCAGGAAGACATCCAGGCCTCTCTTGAACCCCTCGACTGAGTTCGCCATCACCACCTCCTCAGGCAAGCAATTCCAGATTCTCACTGCCCTAAGAGTAAAGAATCCTCTTCTATGTTGGTGGAAAAACCTTCTCTCCTCCAGACGCAAAGAATGCCCCCTTGTGCCCGTCACCTTCCTTGGTATAAACAAATCCTCAGCGAGATATTTGTATTCTCCCCTTATATACTTATACATGGTTATTAGATTGCCCCTCAGTCGTCTTTTTTCTAGACTAAATAATCCTAATTTCGCTAATCTATCTGGGTATTGTAGTTCTCCCATCCCCTTTATTAATTTTGTTGCCCTCCTTTGTACTCTCTCTAGTTCCATTATATCCTTCCTGAGCACCGGTGCCCAAAACTGGACACAGTACTCCATGTGCGGTCTAACTAGGGATTTGTACAGAGGCAGTATAATGCTCTCATCATGTGTATCCAGACCTCTTTTAATGCACCCCATGATCCTGTTTGCCTTGGCAGCTGCTGCCTGGCACTGGCTGCTCCAGGTAAGTTTATCATTAACTAGGATCCCCAAGTCCTTCTCCCTGTCAGATTTACCCAGTGGTTTCCCGTTCTGTGTGTAATGGTGATATTGATTCCTTCTTCCCATGTGTATAACCTTACATTTATCATTGTTAAACCTCATCTGCCACCTTTCAGCCCAAGTTTCCAACCTATCCAGATCCATTTGTAGCAGAATACTATCTTCTCTTGTATTAACTGCTTTACATAGTTTTGTATCATCTGCAAATATCGATATTTTACTGTGTAAACCTTCTACCAGATCATTAATGAATATGTTGAAGAGAACAGGTCCCAATACTGACCCCTGCGGTACCCCACTGGTCACAGCGACCCAGTTAGAGACTATACCATTTATAACCACCCTCTGCTTTCTATCACTAAGCCAGTTACTAACCCATTTACACACATTTTCCCCCAGACCAAGCATTCTCATTTTGTGTACCAACCTCTTGTGCGGCTTGGTATCAAACGCTTTGGAAAAATCGAGATATACCACGTCCAATGACTCACCGTGGTCCAGCCTATAGCTTACCTCTTCATAAAAACTGATTAGATTGGTTTGACAGGAGCGATTTCTCATAAACCCATGCTGATATGGAGTTAAACAGTTATTCTCATTGAGATAATCCAGAATAACATCCCTCAGAAACCCTTCAAATATTTTACCAACAATAGAGGTTAGACTTACTGGCCTATAATTTCCAGGTTCACTTTTAGAGCCCTTTTTGAATATTGGCACCACATTTGCTATGCACCAGTCCTGCGGAACAGACCCCGTCGCTATAGAGTCCCTAAAAATAAGAAATAATGGTTTATCTATTACATTACTTAGTTCTCTTAGTACTCGTGGGTGTATGCCATCCGGACCCGGAGATTTATCTATTTTGATCTTATTTAGCCGATTTCGCACCTCTTCTTGGGTTAGATTGGTGACCCTTAATATAGGGTTTTCATTGTTTCTTGGGATTTCACCTAGCATTTCATTTTCCACCGTGAATACCGTGGAGAAGAAGGTGTTTAATATGTTAGCTTTTTCCTCGTCATCTACAACCATTCTTTCCTCACTATTTTTTAAGGGGCCTTATTTAAGGGGCCTTATTTCTTAAGGGGCAGTAAATGCACTCAATACTTGGTCGGGGCTCCTTCTGCATCAATTACTGCATCAATGCGGCGTGGCATGGAGACGATCAGCCTGTTGCACTGCTGAGGGGTTATGGAAGCGCAGGTTGCTTTGATAGCAGACTTCAGCTCGTCTGCATTGTTGGGTCTGGTGTCTCTCATCTTCCTCCTGACAATATTCCATAGATTCTCTATGGGGTTAAGGTCCGGTGACTTTGCTGGCCACTCAAGCACAGTGATACTGTTGTTTATAAACCAGGTATTGATATTTTGGCCGTGTGGACAGGTGCCAAGTCCTGCTGGAGAATGAAATTTCCATCTCCAAAAAGCTTGTCGGCAGAGGGAAGCATGAAGTGCTCTAAAATTTCCTGGTAGACGGCTGTGCTGACTTTGGTCTTGATGAAACACAGTGGACCTACACCAGCAGATGACATGGCTCTCCAAACCATCACTGATTGTGATGAAACTTCACACTAGACCTCAAGCAGCTTGGATTGTGGCCTCTCCACTCTTCCTCCAGACGCTGGGACCTTGATTTCCAAATGAAATACAAAATTTACTTTCCTTGTGGAGTGTGTCAATGACTGCCTTCTGGACATCTGTCAAGTCAACAGTCTTCCCCATGATTGTGGAGCCTACTGAAACAGACTAAGGGACCTTTTTAAACGCTTATGAAGCCTTTGCAGGTGTTTTTTTTGTAGATTTTTCTAATTTACTGAGATAATGACTTTTGGATTTTTTTGGCTGTAAGCCATAATCATCAACATTAAGGCTATGTGCACATGTTCAGGTTTTTTTGCGTTTTTTCGCGGTAAAAACGCTATAAAAACTCATTAAAAACGCATACATTATGCATCCTATCATTTAGAATGCATTCTGCATGTTTTGTGCACCTGATGCGTTTTATTCCGCAAAAAAAACGCATCGCAGTACAAAAAAGCAACGTGTTCATTAATTTTGTGGATTTTCTGCGTTTTTCCCGCTATTCTATGCATTTGGGAAAAAACGCACAAAAAACGTACCAAAAACACGTCAAAAACGCATGAAAAAACGCTCGCAGATTTCTGGCAGAAATGTCCGGTGTTTGTCAGGAAAAATTCTGCAAGAAATCCTGACGTGTGCACATACCCTATCAGAAATAAACACTTGAAATAGATCACTCTGTAATGGCTATATAATATGAGTTTCACTTTTTGTACTGAAGAACTGAAATAAATTAACTTTTTGATAATATTCTAATTTTGTGAGACGCACCTGTATTATATGCAGAGTTTTGCAGTATATAATGTACTTGCAGTTCTCCCATGGAGCTATAGCCATGAGGCTGTTCTTCAGCAGACCCCAAATTGTCATGGTAACCCACAGGATCGCCATGGTCATGTGCAGATGGCAGCCAGTGCACGGGTGCCCCAATAATGACATCATTTAAATGTCTCTCAGTGACTGACAGCAGCTATTGGATTAGACAGATGGCATCTACGTAATCTGCGTGGAACGTAGCGGGCTCACCTCCTGAGCCCACTCCACACAGCCCTTGGTGACCTGTGACGAAAATGTACGTCATAGGTGATTATGGAGTTAGAGAGCTCCGCATTTGATTCCCCGCCATTAGGATGAGTTCTGCTTGCTGTCAGTGAATGAAAGCATTTGCTTATGCATCCAAAATGCAAAGACCTCTGCCGACCTAACACTCCTTACTGCTCTGCTACAATCCTCTGTGAGCTGAACACCAATCCACTAGTGTCGATCACATGGATCAGTCTGGAGTCCCGCGTGTTTAGGTCACAGACGATAGTCCAGACTGGATACAACTGCACCAAACCCTCCGCTGTGAGAAGTGTTATGTCTGTACAACTTCTGGATGTATGAAGAGAACTTATAAAAGGCAACTAACTAATGGGGGATGGGGATCCATCAAAGATGTCTTCATCCACACTCACCATTGCAGTGGTTTCCAGTTTGCAGTGAAGTCGTTGCCGGCAGGCTGCTTCCAACAGACCCGTGTCCGCGGTAGGTATAGTGGAGGCTGCCATTCATGTAGACAGGATCCTGGTTGTAGGAGCTTGCTGGCAGTGAGAACGAGGACTGGGTGAGTCCGGAGGGCCGATCCAGTGAGGTGTTCTCTTCCTGCCCCCCCCAAAAAACAGAATAACCAGTGAATACAGGGCAACATAGGATAACAGTAGCCATCTGCAATCAGAGGCACAACTAGTTCAGCATTTATGGGGGCCTCTGAGTATTAGACACAAATACGTCCCTATGGGGGGTTTATACATACATGTATGCTATACGTGCATGTATATATGTCTGTTTATGGTTATATGTGTGTGCATACAGTGGATACACAAAGTATTCAGACTACTTTAAATTTTTCACTCTTTGTTTCATTGCAGCCATTTGGTAAACTCCAAAAAGTTCATTTTCGTCTCATTAATGTACACTCTGCAACTCATCTTGACTGAAAAAAACAGAAATGTAGAAATTTTTGCAAATGTATTAAAAAATAAAAACTGAAATATCACATGGTCATAAGCCATTTTCAGGTCTCTCCAGAGATGCTCAATTGGGTTTAGGTCAGGGCTCTGGCTGGGCCAGTCAAGAATGGTCACAGGGTTGTTATGAAGCCACTCCTTTGTTATTTTAGCTGTGTGCTTAGGGTCATTGTCTTGTTGGAAGGTGAACCTTCGGCCAAGTCTGAGGTCCAGAGCACTCTGGAAGAGGTTTTCATCCAGGATATCTCTGTACTTGGCCACATTCATATCTCCTTCAATGACAACCAGTCGTCCTGTCCCTGCAACTGATAAACACCCCCATAGCATGATGCTGCCACCACCATGTTTCACTGTTGGGATTGTATTGGGCAGCTGATGAGCAGTGCCTGGTTTTCTCCACACATAATGCTTAGAATTATCACCAAAAAGTTCTCTTTGTCTCATCAGACCAGAGAATCTTATTTCTCATAGTCTAGGAGTCCATCATGTGTATTTTTAGCAAACTCTATGCGGGCTTTCATATATCTTGCACAGAGGAGAGGCTTCCGTTGGGCCACTCTGCCATAAAGGCTGACTGGTGGAGGGCTGCAGTGATAGTTCACTTTGTAGAACTTTCTCCCATCTCCCTACTGCATCTCTGGCGCTCAGCCACAGTGATATTGGGATTCTTCTTTATCTCTCTACCCTGCCTCTACCCTGTGCCAGTCATTACACTGGCTACCCATCCACTCCAGAATCCAGTACAAAACTACTACCCTCATCCACAAAGCACTCCATGGCTCAGCACCACCCTACATCTCCTCCCTGGTATCAGTCTACCACCCTACCCGTGCCCTCCGCTCCGCTAATGACCTCAGGTTAGCATCCTCAATAATCAGAACCTCCCACTCCCGTCTCCAAGACTTTACACGTGCTGCGCCGATTCTTTGGAATGCACTACCTAGGTTAATACGATTAATCCCCAATCCCCACAGTTTTAAGCGTGCCCTAAAAACTCATTTGTTCAGACTGGCCTACCGCCTCAATGCAGTAACCTAACGATCCCTGTGTGGCCTATTTATAATAAAAAAAAAAAAGTTCCTCGCATCATGTTCTCATACACTTTATGCAGTATTAGCCCTCTGTGTCTGTACTGCTACATACTTAGGCAGGTAACTGGTTCATGCAGCTTTACATGAACACCCGAGCCTTACACTATAGCTGGTCCGAATAACTAAAGCAATTGTTACCATCCACCTCTCGTGTCTCCCCTTTTCCCCATAGATTGTAAGCTTGCGAGCAGGGCCCTCACTCCTCCTGGTATCTGTTTTGAACTGTATTTCTGTTATGCTGTAATGTCTATTGTCTGTACAAGTCCCCTCTATAATTTGTAAAGCGCTGCGGAATATGTTGGCGCTATATAAATAAAAATTATTATTATTTATTATTATCTCTCTCGACAAGGCTCTTCTCCCACAATTGCTCAGTTTGGCTGGATGGCCAGGTCTATGAAGACTTCTGGTGGACCCAAACTTCTTCCATTTAATGATTACGGAGGCCACTGTGCTCTTAGGAACCTTGAGTACTGCAGAAATTCTGTTGTAACCTTGGCCAGATCTATGCCTTGCCACAATTCTGTCTCTGAGCTCCTTGGCCAGTTCCTTTGACCTCATGATTCTCATTTGGTCTTACGTGCACTGTGAGGTCTTATATAGACAGGTGTGTGCCTTTCCAAATCAAGTCCTATCAGTTTAATTAAACACAGCTGGACTCCAATGAAGGAGTAGAACCATCTCAAGGAGGATCACAAGGAAATGGACAGCATGTGACTTAAATATGAGTGTCTGAACAAAGGGTCTGAATACTTATGACCATGTGATATTTCAGTTTTTCTTTTGTATTAAATTTGCAAAAATGTCTACATTTCTGTTTTTTCCAGTCAAGATGGGGTGCAGAGTGTACATTAATGTGAAAAAAATGAACTTTTTTGAATGTACCAAATAGCTGCAATTAAAGTGTGAAAAAATCAAAGGGTTCTGAATACTTTCCGTAACCACTGTAGATGTTGGTATGTATATGCCTGTATACACAGTGTGAGTGTATAAATATACATGTATGCATGTACTGTACGGGTGGATGTGCAGGACCACGTTACCCCTACCAACTTGATATTGATGATCTTGAGGATAGATCATAAATATAAATCTACTGTACAATTCCTTTAATTGATGAAAATAAAGTATTAACACTTGTATTTTTGAAAGCTTTCTTATTTTGCAGCATTTTTTCAGCACCTGCCTAAAACTTAATATACATGCACAATATTATGTATGGACAGTACAGACCAAAAGTTTGGACACACCTTCTTATTTCAAGATGTTTCTGTATTTTCATGACTATGAAAATTGTACATTCACACTGAAGGCATCAAAACTATGATTTAACACATGTGGAATTATATACTTAACAAAAAAGTGTGAAACAACTGAAAATATGTCTTATATTCTAGGTTCTTGAAAGTAGCCACCTTTTGCTTAGATGACTGCTTTGCACACTCTTGGCATTCTCTTGATGAACTTCAAGAGGTAGTCATCGGGAATGGTTTTCACTTCACAGGTGTGCCCTATCAGGTTAAATAAGTGGGATTTCTTGCCTTATAAATGGGGTTGGGACCATCAGTTGTGTTGTGCAGAAGTCTGGTGGATACACAGCTGATAGCCCTACTGAATAGATTGTTAGAATTTGTATTATGGCAAGAAAAAAGCAGGTAAGTAAAGAAAAACGAGTGGCCATCATTACTTTAAGAAATGAAGGTCAGTCAGTCCGAAAAATTGGGAAAACTTTGAAAGTGTCCCCAAGTGCATTGGTAAAAACCATCAAGCGCTACAAAGAAACTGGCTCACATGAGGACCGCCCCAGAAAAGGAAGACCAAGAGTCACCTCTGCTTCTGAGGATAAGTTTATCCAAGTCACCAGCCTCAGAAATCGCAAGTTAACAGCAGCTCAGATTAGAGACCAGGTGAATGCCACACAGAGTTCTAGCAGCAGACACATCTCTACAACAACTGTTAAGAGGATATATTGTGCAGCAGGCCTTCATGGTGAAATAGCTGCTAGGAAACCACTGCTAAGGACCGGCAACAAGCAAAAGAGACTTGTTTGGGCTAAAGAACAAAAGGAATGGACATTAGACCAGTGGAAATCTGTGCTTTGGTCTGATGAGTCCAAATTTGAGATCTTTGGTTCCAACCACTGTGTCTTTGTGCGACGCAAAAAAGGTGAACGATGGACTCTACATGGCTGGTTCCCACCGTGAAGCATGGAGGAGGAGGTGTGATGGTGTGGGGGTGCTTTGCTGGTGACACTGTAGGGGATTTATTCAAAATTGAAGGCATACTGAACCAGCATGGCTACCACAGCGTCTTGCAGCGGCATGCTATTCCATCCGGTTTGCGTTTAGTTGGACCATCATTTAATTTTCAACAGGACAATGACCCCAAACACACCTCCAGGCTGTGTAAGGGCTATTTGACCAAGAAGGAGAGTGATGGGGTGCTACGCCAGATGACCTGGCCTCCACAGTCACCAGATCTGAACCCAATCGAGTTGGTTTGGGGTGAGCTGGCCAACATGTGCTAAGCATCTCTGGGAACTCCAAGATTGTTGGAAGACCATTCCCGGTGACTATCTCTTGAAGCTTATCAAGAGAATGCCAAGAGTGTGCAAAGCAGTCATCAAAGCAAAAGGTGGCTACTTTGAAGAATCTAGATTTCATAGTCATGAAAATACAGAAAAATCTTTAAATGAGAAGGTGTGTCCAAACTTTTGATCTGTACTGTATATATATGTGTATTACTGTTATTCGCCATTTACAGCCCTTCCCTCCTCTATGGGCCTAGGTGTGATGGTGGGACCACCGCTGCCGACCACTGATTGGGATATATATGAGTTACCTGAGCTGTCTGGTAAATCTCCAGCCTCATCCTCTTGGCCGCTTTCCGGGTCTCACTCTCGCAGGCGGCAGCCAGGATATTTTCCGCCATAGCTGAAGTCAGGTGCGGAGGAGTTGGCCGAGCCTGGAATAAGGGGGGGGCACATATTATTCCAACGCTCTGATATCTAAACCTGATTGTGATACTACAGCCTAAGTTATCCGACTCTGTATCACCTACATATAGATCAGGTTGGTACATTATGTTCACAGTATATTTTCATCACAGATTCATGAAGAGCGCTGTATACGGCCCAGTTTATAGGGGTATTCCGGAAAGAAGAAATTCTAAATTGATGGGTGTCTGCTTGCCGAGACTCCATGAATCGCCAGAACAAGGCACTTTTGTCCCTTGTCTGAATCACGCACTAGTGTGCATGCTCAAAGGTTGCTCTATTCATTATGGTACTGCTGGAGAAAAGAGGGCATGAGCCTGCGCATTGCTGCTCCATTCATTCTCTATGGTACTACTGGAGAAAGCAGGGCAGGAGCAGGTGGACGAGTATACACAATGCCACTCCATTCTCTATGGTACTACTGGAGAAAGCAGGGCAGGAGCAGGTGGACGAGTATACACAATGCCGCTCCATTCTCTATGGTACTACTGGAGAAAGCAGGGCAGGAGCAGGTGGACGAGTATACACAATGCCACTCCATTCTCTATGGTACTACTGGAGAAAGCAGGGCAGGAGCAGGTGGACGAGTATGTGCACTGCTGCTCCATTCATTCTCTATGGTACTACTGGAGAAAGCAGGGCAGGAGCAGGTAGACGAGTATGCGCACTGCCGCTCTATTCTCTATGGTACTACTGGAGAAAGCAGGGCAGGAGCAGGTGGACGAGTATGTGCACTGCCACTATATTCTCTATGGTACTACTGGAGAAAGCAGGGCAGGAGCAGGTGGACGAGTATGTGCACTGCCACTATATTCTCTATGGTACTACTGGAGAAAACAGGGCAGGAGCAGGTGGACGAGTATGTGCACTGCCACTATATTCTCTATGGTACTACTGGAGAAAGCAGGGCAGGAGCAGGTGGACGAGTATGTGCACTGCCACTATATTCTCTATGGTACTACTGGAGAAAGCAGGGCAGGAGCAGGTGGATGAGTATGTGCACTGCCACTATATTCTCTATGGTACTACTGGAGAAAGCAGGGCAGGAGCAGGTGGCCGAGTATGTGCACTGCCACTATATTTTCTATGGTACTACTGGAGAAAGCAGGGCAGGAGGAGGTGGACGAGTATGCGCACTGCCACTATATTCTCTATGGTACTACTGGAGAAAGTAGGGCAGGAGCAGGTGGACGAGTATGCGCACTGCCACTATATTCTCTATGGTACTACTGGAGAAAGTAGGGCAGGAGCAGGTGGACGAGTATGCGCACTGCCACTATATTCTCTATGGTACTACTGGAGAAAGTAGGGCAGGAGCAGGTGGACGAGTATGCGCACTGCCACTATATTCTCTATGGTACTACTGGAGAAAGTAGGGCAGGAGCAGGTGGACGAGTATGTGCACTGCCACTATATTCTCTATGGTACTACTGGAGAAAGTAGGGCAGGAGCAGGTGGACGAGTATGCGCACTGCCACTATATTCTCTATGGTACTACTGGAGAAAGTAGGGCAGGAGCAGGTGGACGAGTATGTGCACTGCCACTATATTCTCTATGGTACTACTGGAGAAAGTAGGGCAGGAGCAGGTGGACGAGTATGCGCACTGCCACTATATTCTCTATGGTACTACTGGAGAAAGTAGGGCAGGAGCAGGTGGACGAGTATGTGCACTGCCACTATATTCTCTATGGTACTACTGGAGAAAGTAGGGCAGGAGCAGGTGGACGAGTATGCGCACTGCCACTATATTCTCTATGGTACTACTGGAGAAAGTAGGGCAGGAGCAGGTGGACGAGTATGTGCACTGCCACTATATTCTCTATGGTACTACTGGAGAAAGTAGGGCAGGAGCAGGTGGACGAGTATGCGCACTGCCACTATATTCTCTATGGTACTACTGGAGAAAGTAGGGCAGGAGCAGGTGGACGAGTATGCGCACTGCCGCTCCATTCAAACATTGGACAAACGTGACTCGTTCTGGAGATCAATGGAATCAAGCATTCAGACACCCACCGATCTTGAGGTTATTATATGTCCCGTAAATAAATATTAATATTTTCTTAGCGGAATACCCTTTTAATCATTGTAAGTTCTACAAGTTTCTAACATACCTTGTGCTTACTCAACCACTTTCTGGATCTCTGCTTGCTGGCAGTGAGAGTAAAACACCTGTACATCTCTAATAATCCTCACAGCGGAGGGTCTGCGACAATTGTGGAGACAAAAGTGCTCTGTGCAGACTTTCAGCCTGTTTGTGTTCACTGACAACAAGCAGAGATTGTGAAAAACAGCGAGGATCTGGAATACAGAGTCAGACAATCATTGGGGACAGAGACCCGGACTGGTCATTAAGTGACTGCGCCTGTCTGCTGTACAGTCTTAATAACACAAAATCTCATAAAGGAGCCACACACCATAATTAAACTGGCACCTCAGAGGAAGTGACCTGAAGAGGGTGCAGATTTCTCATATACACCCCTCCATGCTTGGAGGAGCCATGGTATAACAGACACCGTCACTGCCCCGCTGCACCGGTATATTATGTAACCCATACTGCTATGTTACATGCCCACGCTACACCACACGTAGACAAGCTGGTAACTCACATAGACCCTGCAAGTATCCTGGTCGGTTCTCACCATCTCCATGCCGTTCTTCTTCATGCGCCGGCAGGATTTCAGGTAGGTGCGGATGCGCTTTCTGGCGCGCTCTTGGAATTCTGGGAACTGGCGGCTGCAGGACTCGATGATGGCCTGTATCTTCTCTTTGGGCTGCTTGGAGATGGGGACCATGCGATCGAGGTTTTCGTCCACGAAGAGACGGACGAACATCTGAAATGGTGGAGACATGTCACACAAGCAGCGGATTATGGGATGCAGTTACAAAAATATTTTGCATGTAGAATGTCCCCCTTTATGTTGGGGTAATTTCCCCACTGCGGAAACTTGCCGCCATTTACAGTCATAGCGGACGTCACCTTCCTCCTATTCCCCCCGCCCCAGGACAATAATTAACCCCGGGCTCACATTAAAAGCTTTCAGACGCTCAGGGTCCAGCCCTTCTGTGTCTGTGATGCGATCATTGTCTTCGTGGTCATCTTCGTCATCATCGTCCACCGCTGCGGTCCGGCTTACTGACAGGTCCTCTGCCCCACCGCTGACTTCTGTCACTTCTGTTTTAATGGAGTCATAACTTCCTGAGCTGTAAGGAGGGGACTGGAAGCAAGTAGTAGAAGTTAATGGGAAATTTCGACACTACTGACCCCCCACCCATTCTTTATCATTACATAAAATAAGCCCTGATCTAATACTTCTCACGGCTGAGGGTTTGCTACAATATATATATATATATACATATATATATATATATATATATATATATATATATATATATATATATATATATACAGGTCCTTCTCAAAAAATTAGCATATAGTGTTAAATTTCATTATTTACCATAATGTAATGATTACAATTAAACTTTCATATATTATAGATTCATTATCCACCAACTGAAATTTGTCAGGTCTTTTATTGTTTTAATACTGATGATTTTGGCATACAACTCCTGATAACCCAAAAAAACCTGTCTCAATAAATTAGCATATCAAGAAAAGGTTCTCTAAACGACCTATTACCCTAATCTTCTGAATCAACTAATTAACTCTAAACACATGCAAAAGATACCTGAGGCTTTTATAAACTCCCTGCCTGGTTCATTACTCAAAACCCCCATCATGGGTAAGACTAGCGACCTGACAGATGTCAAGAAGGCCATCATTGACACCCTCAAGCAAGAGGGTAAGACCCAGAAAGAAATTTCTCAACAAATAGGCTGTTCCCAGAGTGCTGTATCAAGGCACCTCAATGGTAAGTCTGTTGGAAGGAAACAATGTGGCAGAAAACGCTGTACAACGAGAAGAGGAGACCGGACCCTGAGGAAGATTGTGGAGAAGGACCGATTCCAGACCTTGGGGAACCTGAGGAAGCAGTGGACTGAGTCTGGTGTGGAAACATCCAGAGCCACCGTGCACAGGCGTGTGCAGGAAATGGGCTACAGGTGCCGCATTCCCCAGGTAAAGCCACTTTTGAACCATAAACAGCGGCAGAGGCGCCTGACCTGGGCTACAGAGAAGCAGCACTGGACTGTTGCTAAGTGGTCCCAAGTACTTTTTTCTGATGAAAGCAAATTTTGCATGTCATTCGGAAATCAAGGTGCCAGAGTCTGGAGGAAGACTGGGGAGAAGGAAATGCCAAAATGCCTGAAGTCCAGTGTCAAGTACCCACAGTCAGTGATGGTGTGGGGTGCCATGTCAGCTGCTGGTGTTGGTCCACTGTGTTTCATCAAGGGCAGGGTCAATGCAGCTAGCTATCAGGAGATTTTGGAGCACTTCATGCTTCCATCGGCTGAAATGCTTTATGGAGATGAAGATTTTATTTTTCAGCACGACCTGGCACCTGCTCACAGTGCCAAAACCACTGGTAAATGGTTTACTGACCATGGTATTACTGTGCTCAATTGGCCTGCCAACTCTCCTGACCTGAACCCCATAGAGAATCTGTGGGATATTGTGAAGAGAAAGTTGAGAGACGCAAGACCCAACACTCTGGATGAGCTTAAGGCCGCTATTGAAGCATCCTGGGCCTCCATAACATCTCAGCAGTGTCACAGGCTGATTGCCTCCATGCCACGCCGCATTGAAGCAGTCATTTCTGCCAAAGGATTCCCGACCAAGTATTGAGTGCATAACTGAACATTATTATTTGTTGGTTTTTTTGTTTGTTATTAAAAAACACTTTTATTTGATTGGATGGGTGAAATATGCTAATTTATTGAGACAGGTTTTTTGGGTTATCAGGAGTTGTATGCCAAAATCATCAGTATTAAAACAATAAAAGACCTGACAAATTTCAGTTGGTGGATAATGAATCTATAATATATGAAAGTTTAATTGTAATCATTACATTATGGTAAATAATGAAATTTAACACTATATGCTAATTTTTTGAGAAGGACCTGTATATATATACACACAGCTCAAAAAACTGAAGGGAACACTAAAATTCCACATCCTAGATATCACTGAATGAAATATTCCAGTTGTAAATCTTTATTCATTACATAGTGGAATGTGTCGAGAACAATAAAACCTAAAAATAATCAATGCAAATCACAACTAATATCCCACAGAGGTCTGGAGTTGGAATGATGCTCAAAATCAAAGTGGAAAATGAAGTTACAGGCTGATCCAACTTCAGTGTAAATGCCTCAAGACAAGGAAATGATGCTCAGTAGTGTGTGTGGCCTCCATGTGCCTGTATGACCTCCCTACAATGCCTGGGCATGCTCTTGATGAGGCGGCAAATGGTCTACTGAGAGATCTCCTCCCAGACCTGGACTAAAGCATCTGCCAACTCCTGGACAGTCTGTGGTGCAATGTGACTTTGGTGGATGGTGCGAGACATGATGTCCGAGATGTGTTCAATCGGATTCAGGTCTGGGAAACGGGTGGGCCAGTCCATAACTTCGATGCCTTCATCTTGCAGGAACTGCTGACACATTCCAGCCACATGAGGTCTGACATTGTCCTGCATTAGGAGGAACCCAGGGCCAACTGCACCAGCATATGGTCTCACAAGGAGTCTGAGGATCTCATCTCATGTACCTAATGGCAGTCAGGCTACCTTTGGCGAGCACTTGGAGGGCTGTGTTGTCCTCCAAAGAAATGCCACCCCAAACCATTACTGACCCACTGCCAAACTGGTCATGCTGAAGGATGTTGCAGGCAGCAGATTGCTCTCCACAGTGTCTCCAGACTCTGTCACGTCTGTCACATGTGCTCAGTGTGAACCTGCTTTCATCTGTGAAGAGCACAGGGTGCCAGTGGCGAATTTGCCAGTCCTGGTGTTCTGTGGCAAATGCCAATCGTCCTGCACGGTGTTGGGCTGTGAGCACAACCCCCATCTGTGGACGTCGGGCACTCAGACCATCCTCATGGAGTCGGTTTCTAACCGTTTTGCACACACATGCACATTTGTGGCCTGCTGGAGGTCATTTTGCAGGGCTCTGGCAGTGCTCCTCCTGTTCCTCCTTGCACAAAGGCTGAGGTAGCGGTCCTGCTGCTGGGTTGTTGCCCTCCTACTGCCCCCTCCACATCTTCTGGTGTACTGGCCTGTCTCCTGGTAGTGCCTCCAGCCTCTGGACACTATGCTGACAGACACAGCAAACCTTCTTGCCACGGCTCGCATTGATGTGCCATCCTGGATGAGCTGCACTACCTGAGCCACTTGTGTGGGTTGTAGAGTCCGTCTCATGCTACCACGAGTGTGAAAGCGCAACCAACATTCAAAAGTGACCAAAACATCAGCCAGAAAGCATTGGTACTGAGATGTGGTCTGTGGTCCCCACCTGCAGAACCACTCTTTTATTGAGTGTGTCTGGATAATTGCCAATAATTTCCATCTGTTGTCTATTCCATTTGCACAACAGCATGTGAAATTGATTATCAAACAGTGTTGCTTCCTAAGTGGACAGTTGATTTCACAGAAGTTTGATCCACTTGGAGTGATATTCTGTTGTTTAAGTGTTCCCTTTATTTTTATGAGCAGTTTGAATATATATATATAAATTAACCCTATTTCCCAGTTTAAAAAAAAACACATTTGGTATCTCTGCATCTGAAAAATTCCTATGTAACAAAATAAATGCAGCATTTCCTCCCAAGAAATACAAAATGGTACAAATAAAAACTACAGCTCGCCACATAAAAAACAAGCCCTCGCACAAATCCATCAACGGAAACATGAAAAGGTTACAGATCCCAGAAAAATAGCAAACATTTTTTATTACAAGACCCTGAATTTTTTTAACCACTAAAAATATACCGTATATAAAAAATATAATGGTGGAATTGCAGGGATTTTTTTCACTATCTCCCCACACCTTTTTTTCATTTTTTTTTTTTTTCATATAGTAAAGTAAATGGTCTCATTAAAAACCACAAGTTGAAACCATTTTAAAAGATGTAAAAGTGCTCAGTACAAATGTTTTTGATTCATAAAAAAAAACACAGCTTGTCCCACAAAAAAACAACTTCTCCTACAGCTCTGGTTGATGGAAATATAAAATAGTTATGGCTAGAGAGAAAAAAGGTCGAAAGCGTGGAAACCTAAATACTGCCCGGTTAGGAAGGAGTGACGGCTCTGGCTGTACACCACAGTACGGAGATCCTGAAACACAAAGTGGTCGCTCACGCTGGGATGCCCTCACCTCAGATGTGGCTTTGAGAGTGTATTTTCCGTGGTTACGTATCGCCTCTGTGGTACAAGCATCCGCGGGATATTGTGGGCGAATCTTGTCGCTGAGGTTCATGGGTTGCTCGTCGGATGGGGCGCTGAGTTCTGGGGCGGAGCTGGTGCTGTTCCCATTCATGTCCGGTAGGGAGCGGCTCAGGGCAGTGCTGACGGGTGCGGTGGACGGAGTCAGTGCAGGAAAGACATTCCCATTACAGCTCTCAGAGGAGGAGTCGTCTGCAAGAAAAAAAGATCGTCAGCTCTGCGGCCCCTCATCATAGTCACCAGAGGGGACCCTGTGGTCACACAAACTATTGAAAAATGAAGTGTCCTTTCTACCTAATAGTCACAATAAGCTGATCACAGGATAGCTAATAATGTATTGATCGTCGGCGGTCAGACCACTGGGACCCGCGTGCCGATTGACAGAAAGAAGCGGCAGTGCGCATGCTCCACCTACACTCCATTCATTCTATATGTGGATGATGAGCGCTGAACTTGGCTTTTTGGCAGCCCCCTAGGGAATAAATCCGTTGGACCCTGATCTATAAGTTATCGCCTACACTGTGGACAGATGATAACTGATCTTTACTGGAAAACTCCTTTAAGATTGAGGTCAGAATTAAAGTATCGAGTACCCTCGTGGTAGTGAACACTCATACCGGGGGCACTCCAAGAGACCTCTGACCCACCAGAGTCGCTTGGATCCTTACATTTGCCCGCTTTCCTGGTATATCCCAAACCAGACCTGGTCAGAGCATGCAGACATGGCATCTGCTGCAGGATATTCACACCCCAGACAGAAGTGCGCTACATTTCGGCCATCGTTCTTACCCGCGGACATGTCGTGCCATGGTTGTAGACCCGATACTAAATCAATTCACCAACACCTGCACTCTTTATAACATGGCCGACATGTACAATGTCCCAGGATGGCCACAGACTGAGCCCCATGGTTATTTTTGGACAATCTGTAATTTTTTGCCACTCTTGGGTTTCCTTGTTTGCCCCACATATTATATATACTCATACATTTTCGCAGATTATTGCTCCTTACTGATGATCCTCAAATGTCCGACTCATCCACTGGCTGTAACCCCAACTGTCACCACCTTAAAGATAACGGCTATATGAAGGCTGCAGTTAGTACGGCGGCTGTGAGCGACCATCCCAGCAATTAAAGGGGTCTCAATTCTCAAATCCCTACATTGCTCATCTCCATCACAACATCTGCATACTGGGAAAGCTTGGTGGCTGAAATGGTTGTCACTCTGCTTTCCCTGCCCCATGATGGTAGATCTGCTCATTATGCATCGAGGTGACGGGGACTAGACTGCTGTACCCGAGGTCTGAGAAAGCTGGGTCCCTCAGCTTCTGTGGAAACGTCCATGACAGTTAACATGTTAATGACTATTCAACCTTCCCAGAAATACATGCAAAAAAAAAAAAAAAAACAACAAATGATAGGAGTTGTGTGAGGCTGTAAGTACACTGTTGGACACAAGACCCCCAACACCCCCCACAGCAGATGAAGGATGGAGAGCAAAGATCAGATTATTGCTGCAGTCTCCTTCGATCTTTGGTTCTGCTCCAAGGGGATTTAGCTAATTCTGGAATAGATGAAGGAACAGGGGATTATTTCCTGGACATGTTTAAGACTCAAGGAAGGAGATGACGGGGGATGGGAAATCCTGGACAGTGCGGCCTCCACTTGTCACATCCTCCTCCAAGTCCTCCTGGCAATCAGAGAGCCAAAAAACATCACAACGACGGGACAATGACAGTGACACTTGCGACACAGGGCAATGACACTGACACCTATACTTGGGATACAGGACAATGACACAGGGTACAGGACAATGATACTTGGGACACATGACACTGACACACTTGGGACACAGGACGACACTGACACTTGGGGTACAGTATAATGACACTGTCACTTAGGGTACAGCATAATGACATTTGGGGTGCAGGACAATGACACACTGACCCTTGGAGTACAGGAAAATGATACTGACACTTGGGGTATAGGACACTGACACTTGCGGTAAAGGATAATGACACGCTGTGACTAGAGGTACAGCACGATGACACGGACACTCAGGGGCACCCCAGAAATCGCTTGCGCTTTCAGTGGCGGTGTGAGGTGCTGTCACTCTATGAGATGAGCCGTATATTTCCAGCTGTCATATAGTACACTCATCAACTGTCCACGGTACTTTGTATGATGGTATACAGTGAGGTGTATGCTGTGGGGGGAGCAGCGTCTGGAGCTTTTCCCATCCTCCACATCCTTCCTCACAGAACCTCACTTCATCTTACAAGGATTAGGCAGTATTATCCCTGCCAGTCACCCACCCCCCATACTACCGCCCCCCATACTGCTAAATGACCTAAAACTAAGAGGTCCGCCCCACACACAGAGGTCCAAACACTCCTGACTGGTCTGATGTCAATACACCATCAAAAAGAATACATGAGAATACCGCACCTTCATCTGTCCTGTATATCACTAGCCCCATCCTCCACCGCACAACTACCCTGACAGAGACAAGCAATCATCCTCTCCTGACACATTAGCAGCCCTCCCTTTCTTTCCATATACAAAAGCAGAACTTCCTCTCTCTCTACACACAAGCAGCGATCCCTTCTTTTTTCGGCACACAAGCAACGATTCCTTCTTTTTTCGGCACACAAGCAGCGATCACTTCTTTTTTTCAGCACACAAGCAGCGATTCCTTCCTTTCCCTACATGCAAGCAGCGATCCCTTCCTTTCCCTACATGCAAGCAGCGATCCCTTCCTTTCCCTACATGCAAGCAGCGATCCCTTCCTTTTTCGGCACACAAGCAGCGATCCCTTCCTTTTTCAGCACACAAGCAGCGATCCCTTCCTTTTTCAGCACGCAAACAGCGATTCCTTCCTTTTTCGGCACACAAGCAGCGATCCCTTCTTTTTTCGGCACACAAGCAGCAATCCCTTCCTTTTTCAACACACAAGCAGCGATCCCTTCTTTCCCCTACATGCAAGCAGCGATCCCTTCCTTTTTCAGCACACAAGCAACGATCCCTTCCTTTCCCTACATGCAAGCAATGATCCCTTCCTTTTTCAGCACACAAGCAGTGATCCCTTCCTTTTTTGGCACACAAGCAGCGATCCCTTCCTTTCCCTACATGCAAGCAGCGATCCCTTCCTTTCCCTACATGCAAGCAGCGATCCCTTCCTTTCCCTACATGCAAGCAGCGATCCCTTCCTTTCCCTACATGCAAGCAGCGATCCCTTTACTTTTTCGGCACATAAGCAGCGATCCCTTCCTTTTTCGGCACACAAGCAGCGATCCCTTCCTTTTTCAACACACAAGCAGCAATTCCTTCCTTTCCCTACATGCAAGCAGCGATCCCTTCTTTTTTCGGCACACAAGCAGCGATCCTTTCTTTTTTCGGCACACAAGCAGCGATCCCTTCCTTTTTCAGCACACAAACAGCGATCCCTTTTTCAGCACAGAAGCAGCAATCCCTTCCTTTTTCAGCACACAAACAGCGATCCCTTTTTCAGCACAGAAGCAGCGATTCCTTCCTTTTTCAGCACACAAACAGCGATCCCTTTTTCAGCACAGAAGCAGTGATTCCTTCCTTTTTCAGCACACAAACAGCGATCCCTTTTTCAGCACAGAAACAGCGATCAGTTCCTTTTTTGGCACACAAGTAGCGATCCCTTCCTTTTTCGGCACACAAGCAGCAATCCCTTCCTTTTTCAACACACAAGCAGCGATCCTTTCCTTTTTCGGCACACAAGCAGCGATCCTTTCCTTTTTCAACAAACAAGCAGCGATCCCTTCCTTTTTCGGCACACAAGCAGCGATCCCTTCCTTTTTCGGCACACAAGCAGCGATCCCTTCCTTTTTCAACACACAAGCAGCGATCCCTTCCTTTCCCTATATACAAGCAGCGATCCCTTCCTTTTTCGGCACACAAGCAGTGATCCCTTCTTTTTTCGGCACACAAGCAGCGATCCCTTCCTTTTTCAGCACACAAGCAGCGATCCCTTCCTTTTTCGGCACACAAGCAGCGATCCCCTCCTTTTTCAGCACACAAGCAGCAATCCCTTCCTTTTTCAGAACACAAGCAGCGATCCCTTCCTTTTTCGGCACACAAGCAGCAATCCCTTCCTTTTTCAGAACACAAGCAGCGATCCCTTCCTTTTTCGGCACACAAGCAGCGATTCCTTCCTTTTTCGGCACACAAGCAGCGATCCCTTCCTTCTTCATCACACAAGCAGCTATCCCTTCCTTTTTCAACACACAAGCAGCGATCCTTTCCTTTTTCGGCACACAAGCAGCGATCATTTCTTTTTTCGGCACACAAGCAGCGATCCCTTCCTTCTTCATCACACAAGCAGCGATCCCTTCCTTTTTCGGCACACAAGCAGCGATCCCTTCCTTCCTTGCTCTGCACACAAGCAGCGATCCCTTCCTTCCTTGCTCTGCACACAATCAGCGATCCCTTCCTTCTTCATCACACAAGCAGCGATCCCTTCTTTTTTCGGCACACAAGCAGCGATCCCTTCCTTCCTTGCTCTGCACACAAGCAGCGATCCCTTCCTTCTTCATCACACAAGCAGCTATCCTTTCCTTTTTCAACACACAAGCAGCGATCCTTTCATTTTTCGGCACACAAGCAGCGATCATTTCTTTTTTCGGCACACAAGCAGCGATCCCTTCCTTCCTTGCTCTGCACACAAGCAGCGATCCCTTCCTTCTTCATCACACAAGCAGCGATCTCTTCCTTTTTCGGCACACAAGCAGCGATCCCTTCCTTCCTTGCTCTGCACACAAGCAGCGATCCCTTCCTTTTTCGGCACACGAGCAGCGATCCCTTCCTTTTTCGGCACACAAGCAGCGATCCCTTCCTTCTTCATCACACAAGCAGCGATCCCTTCCTTCCTTGCTCTGCACACAAGCAGAGCTTTCTTCCAATCTTGGCGCACATGCAGCGCTCTCTACCTCCCACCACACACAAGCAGCGCTCTGTTCCATTGTAAGCATGAAGCCAGACCTCCCTTCCTGACCTGACACACAAGAAACACTCTCTTCCTTCCTGAAACAAAATCAGCGCTCTCTTCCTCTCTTGGCACATGCAGCACTGCCTTCCTCTTTCAGCGCACTAGCAGCGCACCAACACCCAAGCAGTGCTCCTTTCCTCTCCTGACACACAAGCCGCGCTCCATTCTTCTCATAACATATAAGCAGTGCTCTCTTCCCCTCCTGACACACCAGCAGAGCTCCCTTCCTTTCTGGTCACATAAGCAGCATTGCCTTCTTCTCCTGCCACACATGTAGCACTCCCTTACTACTTCTTGGTACAGAAGCGGTGCTTTCTTCCTCTCTTGGCACACAGACGGTGCTGCCTTCCTTGAACCTGTCAGCAGGATTGTGCACTGTAACCTACACAAAGTGTCAGGCCGGCGCTGTTATACTGATTACAATGATACCTGGGTGATGAAATCCGTCCTGTGGTTGTTGTGTAATCTTTATTTTCAGATTTGTGTTAATGATATGCTCGTGCCCCGGGGGTGCCATCTTGCTGGAGAAAAAAAATTGTCTCCACCATGATGGCACCACCTGCTTAGTATTATCTATCGGATCGCCGATAGATGCTACTGCGCAAGCACGGCCGGCACCATTTTGAGACAGAATTCTTTTGTAATGAAATTATTTATACAAGCAAATAAAAGCATTAAGGCTATGTGCACACGTTGCGGATTCCATTGCGGAATTTTCCGCAGTGGATTTGCAAAATCCGCAGTGAAAAACCGCTGTGGTTTTTACTGCGGATTTACCGCAGTTTTTAATGCGGATTCTGCTGCGGTTTTCCATCTGCAGTTTTCTATTGGAGCAGATGGAAAACCGCTGCGGATTCCGCACAGAGAATTGACATGCTGCGGAAAATAAACCGCTGCGTTTCCGCGCGTTTTTTTTCCGCAGCATGTGCACAGCGGTTTTTGTTTTCCATAGGTTAACATGGTACAGCACACCACATGGAAAACTGCTGCAGATCTGCAGCGTCAAAAACGCTGCGGATCCACAGTAAAAACCACAAAGTGTGCACATAGCCTAAATGCACTATTACAGATGCGATCATGCTGCAGCGCAGGCGCCGCCGCTGCCTGCTGAATGTGATTTTTGGTTTCTCAACATATATAGCTAGATGGTAGCCCGATTCTAACACATCGGGTATTCTAGAATATGTATGTAGTTTGTTTATGAAGATTTTAGAATAATACATTGAATACACACCATTCGGCCGGCCGCGACCAACTAGCGAAGCGCGGTTCAAATCCCGCGCCAATTCGCGGCCGGACTGCGCCTGTTGCTGATTGTTCACGGCCGGACACGTAGTATATAGCACAACCACATAGTATATACCAGCCTACTTAGTAAATAGCACAGCCACGTAGTATATTGCACAGCCACGTAGTATAAAGCGCCATGGAATAAATGGCGCTATAAAAATGTATAATAATAATAATAATATAGCAGAGCCACGCAGAATATAGCACATCCACGTAGTATATAGCACAGCCCACGGAGTATATAGCACAGCCACGTAGTATATAACACAGCCCACGGAGTATATAGCACAGCCACGTAATATATAGCACAGCCCACAGAGTGTATACCAGCCCACGTAGCATATAACACAGCTTACGTAGTACATAACAGCTCACGCACGCAGTATATAACACAGCCCACGTAGTGTATAACACAGCCCACGTAGTGTCTAACACAGGCCACGTAGTGTATAACATAGGACACATAGTGTATAACACAGCCCACACAGTATATAGCACAGCCACGTAGTATTTAGCACAGCCTCGTAAAAACCGCAAAGTGTGCACATAGCCTAAATGCACTATTACAGATGCGATCATGCTGCAGCGCAGGCGCCGCCGCTGCCTGCCTGCTGAAGGTGATTTTTGGTTTCTCAATATAAATAACTAGATGGTAGCCCGATTCTAACACATCGGGTATTCTAGAATATGTATGTAGTTTATTTATGAAGATTTTAGAATAATACATTGAATACACAGGATTCGGCAGGCCGCGACCAATTAGCGAAGCGTGGTTCAAATCCCGCGCCAATTCGCGGCCGTACTGCGCCTGTCACTGATTGTTCACGGCCGGCCACGTAGTATATAGCACAACCACATAGTATATAACAGCCCACGTAGTAAATAGCACAGCCACGTAGTATATTGCACAGCCACGTAGCATATTGCACAGCCACGTAGTATATAGCACAGCCCACGGAGTATATAGCACAGCCCATGGAGTATATAGCACAGCCATGTAGTATATAACACAGCCCACGGAGTATATAGCACAGCCACGTAGTATATAGCACAGCCCACGGAGTGTATAACAGCCCACGTAGCATATAACACAGCTCACGTAGTATATTAACAGCCCACGCACGCAGTATATAACACAGGCCACGTAGTGTCTAACACAGGCCACGTAGTGTCTAACACAGGCCACGTAGTGTCTAACACAGGCCACGTAGTGTCTAACACAGGCCACGTAGTGTCTAACACAGGCCACGTAGTGTCTAACACAGGCCACGTAGTGTCTAACACAGCCCACACAGTATATAGCACAGCCACGTAGTATTTAGCACAGCCACGTAGTATATTGCACAGCACACGTAGTACATTGCACACCCACGTAGTACATTGCACACCCACGTAGTACATTGCACAGCCCACGTAGTATATTGCACAGCCCACATAGTATATTGCACAGCCCACGTAGTATATTGCACAGCCCACGCAGTATATTGCACAGCCCACGCAGTATATTGCACAGCCCACGCAGTATATTGCACAGCCCACGTAGTATATTGCACAGCCCACGTAGTATATTGCACAGCCCAGGCAGTATACTGCACACCCCACGCAGTATATTGCACAGCCCACATAGTATATTGCAAAGCCCATGCAGTATATTGCACAGCCCACGCAGTATAGTGCACAGCCCACGCAGTATACTGCACAGCCCACGTAGTATATTGTATAGCCCACATAGTATATTGCACAGCCCACATAGTATATTGCACAGCCCACATAGCATATTGCACAGCCCACATAGTATATTGCTCAGCCACATAGTATATAACACAGCCCATGTAGTATATAGCAATGTGGGCATCATATCCCTGTTAAAAAAAAGAATTAAAATAAAAAAATCTACTATATAATTGTCTAAGGGTCACTTCCGTCTTTCTGTCCTTCTGTCTGTCTGTCTGTCTGTCACGGATATTCATTGGTCGCGGCCTCTGTCTGTCATGGAAATCCAAGTCGCTGATTGGTCGTGGCTGTTTTGCCGCGACCAATCAGCGACGGGCACAGTCCGGAAGAAAATGGCCGCTCCTTACTCCCCGCAGTCAGTGCCCGCTTACTCCCCTCCGGTCACCGCTCACACAGGGTTAATGCCAGCGGTAACAGACCACGTTATGTCACAGGTAACTCACTCCGTTACCGCCGCTATTAACCCTGTGTGACCAAGTTTTTACTATTGATGCTGCCTATGCAGCGTCAATAGTAAAAACATCTCATGTTAAAAATAATAAAAAAAATAAAAAATCATTATATACTCACCTTCCGCCGTCTTTCACGCTCCTGGCTACGCTCCGGTGACGGCTCCATGCAACGGCAGGTCCCGGTGGTATGGGAGAAGGACCTGCCATGACGTCATGGTCATGTGACCGCGACGTCATCACAGGTCCTGCGCGCCTGCGTGAGAAGGACCTGCCATGACGTCACGGTCATGTGACCGTGACGTCATCACAGGCCCTGCGCGAGAAGGACCTGCCATGACGTTACGGTCATGTGACCGCGACGTCATCACAGGCCCTGCGCGAGAAGGACCTGCCATGACGTCACGGTCAAATGACCATGACGTCATGGCAGGTCCTTCTCCCATACCACCGGAACCTGCCGTTGCATGGAGCGGTCACCGGAGCGTAGCCAGGAGCGGGAAAGGCGGCAGAAGGTGAGCATATAATGATTTTTTATTTTTTAAATTATTTTTAACATGAGATGTTTTTACTATTGACGCTGCATAGGCAGCATCAATAGTAAAAACTTGGTCACACAGGGTTAATAGCGGCGGTAACGGAGTGAGTTACACCGCGGCAAAACGTGGTCTGCTAACGTTGCCATTAACCCTGTGTGAGCGGGGAGTATGGAGCGGGCACTGACTGCGGGGAGTAAGGAGCGGCCATTTTGCCGCCTGACTGTGCCCGTCTCTATTTGGGCGTGGCTGTTTTGCCGCAACCAATCCGCGACTTGGGATTTCCGTTACAGACAGAAAGACAGACAGACAGAAAGACGGAAGTGACCCTTAGACAATTATATAGTAGATATTCATAATGTAAACTAGGGGGCTGGTCAGTGAGGGATCAGTGACCTGTCAGAAGCCATACAGATAAATACCCAACTAGAGCACCACATGAAGACCCCCCCAGGCCGCCCCGGAGCACGGGCATATCATTAACTCAGAACTGAAAATAAAGAATAAACACCAACCACAAGATGGATTTCATCAACCAAGGTATCATTTTAATCATTACAATGGCGCCGACCTGAAACGGTCTGTAGGTTACTGTGCACAGTCGTGCTGACAGGTTCCCTTTAAATAAGAAGCGGTCTCTTGCTCTCCTGACATAAAAGCAGCGCTCCATTCCTTTCTTGGCAAACCAGCAACGCTCTCTTCTTCTCCTGACATACAAGCAGCACTCCTTTCATCTCTTGACACAGAAGAAGCACAGCAGCTCCGCTAACTTCCGCTGCAAACACCCAAACAGCACTCTTTTCCTTTCCTGACAAACAAGTCACGCTCCCTTCCTTTCATGACATTTAAGCAGTGCTCCATTCCTTTCTCTGCACATCAGCAGCACTCGCTTTCTCTGTGCACACTAGCAGCGCTCCCTTCCTGTCTTGTCACACAAGTAGTGATTTCTTCATCCCTCTGCACAACAGCAGCACTCCCTTCCTCTCTCAACACACCAGCAGTAACAACAGAATCACTGTCTGTCTTCATCTTTCGGCACACCACAAGCATCACTGCCTTCATTTCTAGGCACACCGCAAGCAGCGCTGCCTTCCTCTTTCATCACACCAGCACCACTGTCTTCATCTTTCAGCACACCATCAGTGCACCCTTCTTCTCTCAGCACACCAGCAGTGCACCTTTCTTCTCTCAGCACACCATCAGTGCACCCTTCTTCTCTCAGCACACCAGCAGTGCACCCTTCTTCTCTCAGCACACCATCAGTGCACCCTTCTTCTCTCAGCACACCAGCAGTGCACCCTTCTTCTCTCAGCAGACCAGCAGTGCACCCTTCTTCTCTCAGCACACCAGCAGTGCACCCTTCTTCTCTCAGCAGACCAGCAGTGCACCCTTCTTCTCTCAGCACACCAGCAGTGCACCCTTCTTCTCTCAGCAGACCAGCAGTGCACCCTTCTTCTCTCAGCAGACCAGCAGTGCACCCTACTTCTCTCAGCAGACCAGCAGTGCACCCTTCTTCTTTCAGCAGACCAGCAGTGCACCCTTCTTCTCTCAGCACACCAGCAGTGCACCCTTCCTCTCTCAACACACCAGCAGTGCACCCTTCTTTTTTCAGCACACCAGAAGTGCACCCTTTTTCTCTCAGCACACCAGCAGTGCACCCTTCTTCTCTCAGCACACCAGCAGTGCACCCTTCTTCTCCCAGCAGACCAGCAGTGCACCCTTCTTCTCTCAGCAGACCAGCAGTGCACCCTTCTTCTCTCAGCAGACCAGCAGTGCACCCTTCTTCTCTCAGCACACCAGCAGTGCACCCTTCTTCTCTCAGCACACCAGCAGTGCACCCTTCTTCTCTCAGCAGACCAGCAGTGCACCCTTCTTCTCTCAGCACACCAGCAGTGCACCCTTCCTCTCTCAACACACCAGCAGTGCACCCTTCTTCTTTCAGCACACCAGCAGTGCACCCTTCTTCTCTCAGCAGACCAGCAGTGCACCCTTCTTCTCTCAGCACACCAGCAGTGCACCCTTCTTCTCTCAGCACACCAGCAGTGCACCCTTCTTCTCTCAGCACACCATCAATGCACCCTTCTTCTCTCAGCACACCAGCAGTGCACCCTTCTTCTCTCAGCACACCATCAGTGCACCCTTCTTCTCTCAGCACACCAGCAGGGCACCCTTCTTTCAGCACACCATCAGTGCACCCTTCCTCTCTCAGCAGACCAGCAGTGCACCCTTCTTCTCTCAGCACACCAGCAGTGCACCCTTCCTCTCTCAACACACCAGCAGTGCACCCTTCTTTTTTCAGCACACCAGAAGTGCACCCTTTTTCTCTCAGCACACCAGCAGTGCACCCTTCTTCTCTCAGCACACCGGCAGTGCACCCTTCTTCTCTCAGCAGACCAGCAGTGCACCCTTCTTCTCTCAGCACACCAGCAGTGCACCCTTCTTCTCTCAGCAGACCAGCAGTGCACCCTTCTTCTCTCAGCACACCAGCAGTGCACCCTTCTTCTCTCAGCACACCAGCAGTGCACCCTTCTTCTCTCAGCAGACCAGCAGTGCACCCTTCTTCTCTCAGCAGACCAGCAGTGCACCCTTCCTCTCTCAACACACCAGCAGTGCACCCTTCTTCTCTCAGCAGACCAGCAGTGCACCCTTCTTCTCTCAGCACACCAGCAGTGCACCCTTCTTCTCTCAGCACACCAGCAGTGCACCCTTCTTCTCTCAGCACACCATCAGTGCACCCTTCTTCTCTCAGCACACCAGCAGTGCACCTTTCTTCTCTCAGCACACCATCAGTGCACCCTTCTTCTCTCAGCACACCAGCAGTGCACCCTTCTTCTCTCAGCACACCATCAGTGCACCCTTCTTCTCTCAGCACACCAGCAGTGCACCCTTCTTCTCTCAGCAGACCAGCAGTGCACCCTTCTTCTCTCAGCACACCAGCAGTGCACCCTTCTTCTCTCAGCAGACCAGCAGTGCACCCTTCTTCTCTCAGCACACCAGCAGTGCACCCTTCTTCTCTCAGCAGACCAGCAGTGCACCCTTCTTCTCTCAGCAGACCAGCAGTGCACCCTACTTCTCTCAGCAGACCAGCAGTGCACCCTTCTTCTTTCAGCAGACCAGCAGTGCACCCTTCTTCTCTCAGCACACCAGCAGTGCACCCTTCTTCTCTCAGCACACCATCAGTGCACCCTTCTTCTCTCAGCACACCAGCAGGGCACCCTTCTTTCAGCACACCATCAGTGCACCCTTCCTCTCTCAGCAGACCAGCAGTGCACCCTTCTTCTCTCAGCACACCAGCAGTGCACCCTTCCTCTCTCAACACACCAGCAGTGCACCCTTCTTTTTTCAGCACACCAGAAGTGCACCCTTTTTCTCTCAGCACACCAGCAGTGCACCCTTCTTCTCTCAGCACACCGGCAGTGCACCCTTCTTCTCTCAGCAGACCAGCAGTGCACCCTTCTTCTCTCAGCACACCAGCAGTGCACCCTTCTTCTCTCAGCAGACCAGCAGTGCACCCTTCTTCTCTCAGCACACCAGCAGTGCACCCTTCTTCTCTCAGCACACCAGCAGTGCACCCTTCTTCTCTCAGCAGACCAGCAGTGCACCCTTCTTCTCTCAGCAGACCAGCAGTGCACCCTTCCTCTCTCAACACACCAGCAGTGCACCCTTCTTCTCTCAGCAGACCAGCAGTGCACCCTTCTTCTCTCAGCAGACCAGCAGTGCACCCTTCTTCTCTCAGCACACCAGCAGTGCACCCTTCTTCTCTCAGCACACCAGCAGTGCACCCTTCTTCTCTCAGCACACCATCAGTGCACCCTTCTTCTCTCAGCACACCAGCAGTGCACCTTTCTTCTCTCAGCACACCATCAGTGCACCCTTCTTCTCTCAGCACACCAGCAGTGCACCCTTCTTCTCTCAGCACACCATCAGTGCACCCTTCTTCTCTCAGCACACCAGCAGTGCACCCTTCTTCTCTCAGCAGACCAGCAGTGCACCCTTCTTCTCTCAGCACACCAGCAGTGCACCCTTCTTCTCTCAGCAGACCAGCAGTGCACCCTTCTTCTCTCAGCACACCAGCAGTGCACCCTTCTTCTCTCAGCAGACCAGCAGTGCACCCTTCTTCTCTCAGCAGACCAGCAGTGCACCCTACTTCTCTCAGCAGACCAGCAGTGCACCCTTCTTCTTTCAGCAGACCAGCAGTGCACCCTTCTTCTCTCAGCACACCAGCAGTGCACCCTTCCTCTCTCAACACACCAGCAGTGCACCCTTCTTTTTTCAGCACACCAGAAGTGCACCCTTTTTCTCTCAGCACACCAGCAGTGCACCCTTCTTCTCTCAGCACACCAGCAGTGCACCCTTCTTCTCCCAGCAGACCAGCAGTGCACCCTTCTTCTCTCAGCAGACCAGCAGTGCACCCTTCTTCTCTCAGCAGACCAGCAGTGCACCCTTCTTCTCTCAGCACACCAGCAGTGCACCCTTCTTCTCTCAGCACACCAGCAGTGCACCCTTCTTCTCTCAGCAGACCAGCAGTGCACCCTTCTTCTCTCAGCACACCAGCAGTGCACCCTTCCTCTCTCAACACACCAGCAGTGCACCCTTCTTCTTTCAGCACACCAGCAGTGCACCCTTCTTCTCTCAGCAGACCAGCAGTGCACCCTTCTTCTCTCAGCACACCAGCAGTGCACCCTTCTTCTCTCAGCACACCAGCAGTGCACCCTTCCTCTCTCAACACACCAGCAGTGCACCCTTCTTCTTTCAGCACACCAGCAGTGCACCCTTCTTCTCTCAGCAGACCAGCAGTGCACCCTTCTTCTCTCAGCACACCAGCAGTGCACCCTTCTTCTCTCAGCACACCAGCAGTGCACCCTTCTTCTCTCAGCACACCATCAGTGCACCCTTCTTCTCTCAGCACACCAGCAGTGCACCCTTCTTCTCTCAGCACACCATCAGTGCACCCTTCTTCTCTCAGCACACCAGCAGGGCACCCTTCTTTCAGCACACCATCAGTGCACCCTTCCTCTCTCAGCAGACCAGCAGTGCACCCTTCCTCTCTCAACACACCAGCAGTGCACCCTTCTTTTTTCAGCACACCAGAAGTGCACCCTTTTTCTCTCAGCACACCAGCAGTGCACCCTTCTTCTCTCAGCACACCGGCAGTGCACCCTTCTTCTCTCAGCAGACCAGCAGTGCACCCTTCTTCTCTCAGCACACCAGCAGTGCACCCTTCTTCTCTCAGCAGACCAGCAGTGCACCCTTCTTCTCTCAGCACACCAGCAGTGCACCCTTCTTCTCTCAGCACACCAGCAGTGCACCCTTCTTCTCTCAGCAGACCAGCAGTGCACCCTTCTTCTCTCAGCAGACCAGCAGTGCACCCTTCCTCTCTCAACACACCAGCAGTGCACCCTTCTTCTCTCAGCAGACCAGCAGTGCACCCTTCTTCTCTCAGCAGACCAGCAGTGCACCCTTCTTCTCTCAGCACACCAGCAGTGCACCCTTCTTCTCTCAGCACACCAGCAGTGCACCCTTCTTCTCTCAGCACACCAGCAGTGCACCCTTCTTCTCTCAGCAGACCAGCAGTGCACCCTTCTTCTCTCAGCACACCAGCAGTGCACCCTTCCTCTCTCAACACACCAGCAGTGCACCCTTCTTCTTTCAGCACACCAGAAGTGCACCCTTTTTCTCTCAGCACACCAGCAGTGCACCCTTCTTCTCTCAGCACACCAGCAGTGCACCCTTCTTCTCTCAGCAGACCAGCAGTGCACCCTTCTTCTCTCAGCACACAAGCAGTGCACCCTTCTTCTCTCAGCACACCAGCAGTGCACCCTTCTTCTCTCAGCACACCATCAGTGCACCCTTCTTCTCTCAGCACACCAGCAGTGCACCCTTCTTCTTTCAGCACACCATCAGTGCACCCTTCCTCTCTCAGCAGACCAGCAGTGCACCCTTCTTCTCTCAGCAGACCAGCAGTGCACCCTTCTTCTCTCAGCAGACCAGCAGAGCACCCTTCTTCTCTCAGCACACCAGCAGTGCACCCTTCTTCTCTCAGCAGACCAGCAGTGCACCCTTCTTCTCTCAGCAGACCAGCAGTCCACCCTTCTTCTCTCAGCAGACCAGCAGTGCACCCTTCTTCTCTCAGCACACCAGCAGTGCACCCTTCTTCTCTCAGCAGACCAGCAGTGCACCCTTCTTCTCTCAGCACACCAGCAGTGCACCCTTCTTCTCTCAGCACACCAGCAGTGCACCCTTCTTCTCTCAGCACACCATCAGTGCACCCTTCTTCTCTCAGCACACCAGCAGTGCACCCTTCTTCTCTCAGCACACCATCAGTGCACCCTTCTTCTCTCAGCACACCAGCAGGGCACCCTTCTTCTTTCAGCACACCATCAGGGCACCCTTCCTCTCTCAGCAGACCAGCAGTGCACCCTTCTTCTCTCAGCACACCAGCAGTGCACCCTTCCTCTCTCAACACACCAGCAGTGCACCCTTCTTTTTTCAGCACACCCGAAGTGCACCCTTTTTCTCTCAGCACACCAGCAGTGCACCCTTCTTCTCTCAGCACACCGGCAGTGCACCCTTCTTCTCTCAGCAGACCAGCAGTGCACCCTTCTTCTCTCAGCACACCAGCAGTGCACCCTTCTTCTCTCAGCACACCAGCAGTGCACCCTTCTTCTCTCAGCACACCAGCAGTGCACCCTTCTTCTCTCAGCACACCAGCAGTGCACCCTTCTTCTCTCAGCAGACCAGCAGTGCACCCTTCTTCTCTCAGCAGACCAGCAGTGCACCCTTCCTCTCTCAACACACCAGCAGTGCACCCTTCTTCTTTCAGCACACCAGAAGTGCACCCTTTTTCTCTCAGCACACCAGCAGTGCACCCTTCTTCTCTCAGCACACCAGCAGTGCACCCTTCTTCTCTCAGCAGACCAGCAGTGTACCCTTCTTCTCTCAGCACACCAGCAGTGCACCCTTCTTCTCTCAGCACACCAGGAGTGCACCCTTCTTCTCTCAGCAGACCAGCAGTGCACCCTTCTCTCAGCAGACCAGCAGTGCACCCTTCTTCTCTCAGCAGACCAGCAGTGCACCCTTCTTCTCTCAGCAGACCAGCAGTGCACCCTTCTTCTCTCAGCACACCAGCAGTGCACCCTTCCTCTCTCAACACACCAGCAGTGCACCCTTCTTCTCTCAGCAGACCAGCAGTGCACCCTTCTTCTCTCAGCACACCAGCAGTGCACCCTTCTTCTCTCAGCACACCAGCAGTGCACCCTTCTTCTCTCAGCACACCAGCAGTGCACCCTTCTTCTCTCAGCACACCAGCAGTGCACCCTTCTTCTCTCAGCAGACCAGCAGTGCACCCTTCTTCTCTCAGCACACCAGCAGTGCACCCTTCCTCTCTCAACACACCAGCAGTGCACCCTTCTTCTTTCAGCACACCAGAAGTGCACCCTTTTTCTCTCAGCACACCAGCAGTGCACCCTTCTTCTCTCAGCACACCAGCAGTGCACCCTTCTTCTCTCAGCAGACCAGCAGTGCACCCTTCTTCTCTCAGCACACAAGCAGTGCACCCTTCTTCTCTCAGCACACCAGCAGTGCACCCTTCTTCTCTCAGCACACCATCAGTGCACCCTTCTTCTCTCAGCACACCAGCAGTGCACCCTTCTTCTCTCAGCACACCATCAGTGCACCCTTCTTCTCTCAGCACACCAGCAGTGCACCCTTCTTCTTTCAGCACACCATCAGTGCACCCTTCCTCTCTCAGCAGACCAGCAGTGCACCCTTCTTCTCTCAGCAGACCAGCAGTGCACCCTTCTTCTCTCAGCAGACCAGCAGAGCACCCTTCTTCTCTCAGCACACCAGCAGTGCACCCTTCTTCTCTCAGCAGACCAGCAGTGCACCCTTCTTCTCTCAGCAGACCAGCAGTCCACCCTTCTTCTCTCAGCAGACCAGCAGTGCACCCTTCTTCTCTCAGCACACCAGCAGTGCACCCTTCCTCTCTCAACACACCAGCAGTGCACCCTTCTTTTTTCAGCACACCAGAAGTGCACCCTTTTTCTCTCAGCACACCAGCAGTGCACCCTTCTTCTCTCAGCACACCAGCAGTGCACCCTTCTTTTCTCAGCAGACCAGCAGTGCACCCTTCTTCTCTCAGCAGACCAGCAGTGCACCCTTCTTCTCTCAGCAGACCAGCAGTGCACCCTTCTTCTCTCAGCACACCAGCAGTGCACCCTTCTTCTCTCAGCACACCAGCAGTGCACCCTTCTTCTCTCAGCAGACCAGCAGTGCACCCTTCTTCTCTCAGCAGACCAGCAGTGCACCCTTCCTCTCTCAACACACCAGCAGTGCACCCTTCTTCTTTCAGCACACCAGAAGTGCACCCTTTTTCTCTCAGCACACCAGCAGTGCACCCTTCTTCTCTCAGCACACCAGCAGTGCACCCTTCTTCTCTCAGCAGACCAGCAGTGTCCCCTTCTTCTCTCAGCACACCAGCAGTGCACCCTTCTTCTCTCAGCACACCAGCAGTGCACCCTTCTTCTCTCAGCACACCAGCAGTGCACCCTTCTTCTCTCAGCACACCAGCAGTGCACCCTTCTTCTCTCAGCAGACCAGCAGTGCACCCTTCCTCTCTCAGCAGACCAGCAGTGCACCCTTCCTCTCTCAGCAGACCAGCAGTGCACCCTTCTTCTCTCAGCGCTCCAGCAGTGCACCCTTCCTCTCTCAGCAGACCAGCAGTGCACCCTTCCTCTCTCAGCACACCAGCAGTGCACCCTTCTTCTCTCAGCACACCAGCAGTGCACCCTTCTTCTCTTAGCAGACCAGCAGTGCACCCTTCTACTCTCAGCACACCAGCAGTGCACTCTTCCTCTTTTGACAAAAGGGCAGCGATTGCTTCCACTCTAAACTTGCAGGCAGCGTTCTTTCACCTCATGTCATTTGCAGACGCCATGTTGCCTCCTATCTAGCTACAGTCTGCCTCAAACCTGCCCAAACTCCATAGAAACGATCTTTGACCTAATCTAGAATATATCTATTTACCTTTTACAATCCAGCTCATCCAGATGTGACACACCTCTCCATAACCCTGACCTCCTTCCGCCTTCTTACTACAGGCGCTCTGTAACCCTTACCTCCCCAAAATTATACTCATATTGCAGCTTATTATCAGGGCCTGCACAAACTACACTACTCCCCCATCATTCCCGGGACTTCCCTACTCCATAGCATGTTGTCCCTACAATGTGTGTCCATGTATGTACTTTACTCACCATCCTCTGGACCTGGCACATTCTGAGGGCTCCGCATCTTCTCCTCGCCGGGGCTCCCCTCCTTATCTGCCCATGTGGGATCATTCATATCCAGCTTTTCCTCGGTCACCGAGATTTCATCCTGAAAGAACAAAGAGTTCATGGGACATGATCACCCAGCAACAGCGTCTTTATCATGTCAGAGGAGCCACAGCGCGCAGTCACCCCTCAGCTCACTGACAAAGGCGCAGGAGGAGCGCGCGGGGATGCAGGAGCCGCCTGCGCTCAGTGATATTGATCAGACTTTGTCCACCTCACTAAAGGTGCAATAAAATTAAATTCCGGAAGTTTGGTGCTGGTTAGAGACATCCCAAAGAGCCCTCTGCCCCGGGGAACTGTGAGCAACTCCTCATTTCAGACTCCCAATAAAGAAGCAATATGGCCGCCCCACTACCAGACCAGAAACTCAGCAATGTGAGGGCCAGGACCTTGCTCCAAATATCTGATCAGACCCTATAGGGACATAAAGACCCTCCAGCCTATCCTCTTTGTTGCCCTGTCATTCACAAAACCTCTACTGAAACACTCTGTGCTGCTGGGGGCCCTGCTCATTGTATCTGTCATGTCAGCACACTGACACCATTACATTTCCCTACTGAAATATTCTGTGCTGAGGATAAATCTGCTGGTTCTACTATAAAAGATCAGTAAACTCCTGTCCTGAAATACTCTGTTCTGCAGGGAGTCCAAATCCTTCCATTATGGACCTTACAGTCGGCAATCTCCTACATTTCTTAAATACTCTGTGCTGCTTGGGGCCGGCTTCTTCCACCTTCCTCAGGTCAGGACAGTGCCCCTGACACAATCCTCTCCTAAAACACTCTGCGCTGAATAGGAATCTGTTATTTTTACTATGAAACTCTCAGACTACAATCTTACACAAAATCAGTGCACTCCTCTCCCTCTCCTGAAATACTCTGTGCTGTATGTCACACTCCTCTCCTGAAATACTCTGTGCTGTATGTCACACTCCTCTCCTGAAATACTCTGTGCTGCTGACCAAATACTGAACGTGTGAACGTGGCCGAATAGGCATTCAGGAGTGTATAGAAAAGCTGGGTAATGCTGGGTGTGGCGGAAACACAAGAAGCCTCGCGCCTCAGTAAGATCAGAAGATGGTTTGATGCTATGCTGAAGCCTCAGATTAAATGTAATCATAGGAGTTATTATAATAGTAGCAAGGGTCTATAAAAGGCGGGGGTCCTGGACAATAACAACTCCATAGGTTTTAGTGGAGATTCACATCATGAATGTTACATAAACATAGGGGGCGCTACCCAAATATACAAAGGGGGGATCTGTGCTAGAGGAGGAGGTCTCCATTATTGTGGAAATTACTGCACCTCTCATGAAGACAAGTGGAAGTGAATACATATATCTATAGATATACAGCACGGTGGCCCTGTGGTTAGCACAGCAGCCTTGCAGCGCTGGGGTCCTGGGTTCAAACCCCACCCAGGACAACATCTGCAAGGAGTTTGTATGTTCTCTCCGTGTTTGCGTGGGTTTGCTCCGGGTACTCCGGTTTCCTCCCACATTCCAAAGACATACTGATAGGGATTCTAGATTGTGAGCCCCATCAGGGACAGCGATGATAATGTGTGCAACCTGTAAAACGCTGTGGAATATGTTAGCGCTATATAAAGATTATTATTATTATTATATACGGAGTCGGTAAATACAGCTGCGCCCCTCCCTCTCCCCAATGATAATTTCGTTTTTCATCAAAATGTGTACATTTTCTGCAATGAAACAAGAATAATGTAAATAGCCGAGCTGAAAACGACTAATAAACAAATGGTTTCTCCAAATTCGGCACAAAATTCAATTTTTCCTGAATACTGCAGTCTCAAAATTATTCACCTCATCATGACAAGGGTCTTTGGTACTTAGTAGAGTCCCTCTGGCCGTTATAACCTGCTGCAGACAGGATACATAACCAGACACCAGCTTTCGGTCACATTCCTGAGGAATTTCATCCCATTCCTCATCAACAATGGCCTCCAAGTCAATAATATTCGGACTTCTTCAGATCCCACAAAAGATTTTCTTAGTGGTTCAAGTCAGGCAACTGTGATGACCACTCCAGAATCTTCCAGGACCTCTTCTGAACCCAAGCCTTGGTGGACTGAGTTCTGCTTGGTATCACTGTCCTGATGAAAGGTATATCTTTTTCTCCTAGGATTTGCTGATATTTGATTGATTCCATCTTGCCCTCCACACACTGCAGATTTCCACTGCCAGAAGCAAAACAGCCCCATAACAACACAAAGCCGCCATTTTGATTCACAGTAGGCATCACTGAGCCACCGTCATGCTTCACTGTAGGTATCTCCAAGCCTCCACCATGCTTCACTGTAGGCATCACCGAACCTCCACCATACTTCACTGTAGGAAGGGTGTTCTTTTTAGTGTATACTTCATTCTTTCTTCTACAGACAAACCGGTGATCCATAATAAGAAAAAGTTCCAGTTTTGCATCATTCCTACACAAAGCAGAACAGCAGAATGTCTGTGGCTTGTCTATATGGCTTTCAGAATATTGGAGCCGACTTTTCTTGTGCTTTTGGGTCAGTAGATACATCTTGGAGTCCAGGATTGGAGACATTCAGTGTTTAATATGCCAACTGTAGAAACCGTGGTGCCTGCTGACACCAGATCTTGCAGCAGCTCCTCCAAGTTTTTGACCATCTGCTTCCTCAGAAATCTGGTGGCAGCCGGTTACAGCTCCCTCTTTCTTTTGTGTCCAGGTAGTGTAGCAAGTGTTCCTGTAATTTTGACCTTGTGAATTTTGCTTCCAGCTGTATCTCTAGGAACATGCAATGCCTTTTTATCTTTTTGTATCCATTTCCTTAGTGTGCAGACAATGATTTCTTCTCTTATTTTTTTGGACCAATATTGACTTTTTTCTAACATGCAATCAAACACAACCCCTCTACAGCCAGTCCAGGTATTTGATGTGTTTTATCTAAATATGTGGGGTGAGCAATCCTCAGACTGCAGCAGTTAGTAATAGACGCATCTTGGGGGGAATTTGGGGAAACCACTTGTTACATTAGTTCTGTTGTTTCTTTGTTCTTGTTTTATTAAAAGTAGCAGAAAGTTTGTACATATAGGTACAAGTGATATGCCATGGTATACTACAAATACAGTAGTATATATTTATATGGGGTCATTATATACATGTAGAGTAGGATGAAAATATACACGGGGTCTGTACAGTAGAAGTAGGATATATATCGGGTTGGTAGATACAGTAGGATATATGGGGTCAGTATATACAGGTACTTTAAGATAAAGATAGGGTCAATATAGGTACAGTAGGAAATATATAGGGTCGGTATATGCAGGTACAGTAGGATATACATGCGGTCGGTATATACAGGTACAGTAGGATATATATGGGGTCGGTATATACAGGTACAGTAGGATATATATGGGGTAAGTATATACAGGTACAGTAGGATATATATGGGGTCGGTATATACAGGTACAGTAGGATATATATGGGTCAGTATATACAGGTACAGTAGGATATATATGGGTCAGTATACACAGGTACAGTAGGATATATATGGGGTCGGTATATACAGGTACAGTAGGATATATATGGGGTCGGTATATACAGGTACAGTAGGATATATATGGGTCAGTATACACAGGTACAGTAGGATATACATGCGGTCAGTATATACAGGTACAGTAGGATATATATGGGGTAAGTATATACAGGTACAGTAGGATATATATGGGGTCGGTATATACAGGTACAGTAGGATATATATGGGGTCGGTATACACAGGTACAGTAGGATATACATGCGGTCAGTATATACAGGTACAGTAGGATATATATGGGTCAGTATATACAGGTACAGTAGGATATACATGCGGTCGGTATATACAGGTACAGTAGGATATATGGGGTCGGTATATACAGGTACAGTAGGATATATATGGGTCAGTATATACAGGTACAGTAGGATATATATGGGGTCGGTATATACAGGTACAGTAGGATATATATGGGTCAGTATACACAGGTACAGTAGGATATACATGCGGTCAGTATATACAGGTACAGTAGGATATATATGGGTCAGTATATACAGGTACAGTAGGATATATATGGGGTCGGTATATACAGGTACAGTAGGATATATATGGGTCAGTATACACAGGTACAGTAGGATATACATGCGGTCGGTATATACAGGTACAGTAGGATATACATGCGGTCGGTATATACAGGTACAGTAGGATATATATGGGTCAGTATATACAGGTACAGTAGGATATATATGGGGTCGGTATATACAGGTACAGTAGGATATATATGGGGTAAGTATATACAGGTACAGTAGGATATATATGGGGTCGGTATATACAGGTACAGTAGGATATATATGGGGTCGGTATACACAGGTACAGTAGGATATACATGCGGTCGGTATATACAGGTACAGTAGGATATACATGCGGTCAGTATATACAGGTACAGTAGGATATACATGCGGTCAGTATATACAGGTACAGTAGGATATATATGGGGTCGGTATATACAGGTACAGTAGTGGGATACACATGTGGTCGGTATACACAGGAGGTGACAGTATACAGATGACAGGCCGGCAGCATACACAGTGCTGAGATCCGGGGAGGGGGTCGGCAGCTATTGTATACAGGCCTGTGTGATGTGTGTACGGGGTGACCGAGGTTGTGCTTCCTCTCTCCCTCCGTGCACCCCAGCTGTCCCTTGCTCCCCACTCCCTACAGTCCCAGGTCGCACCTCAGGCCGGGTCCGGGTGTTCGGGCACCGTGTGACAGCTGCAGCTGGGCAGGGACTCGGTGACGTCGAGACCAGGCCGGTCCCTCCCGGCCACCGTACACAGTGGGGCGGGGCTAAAGTCACCATGTGTGTACACCCAACCCATACACAAAGTACACCCTGCCCACTGCACCCTATACAGTCACCCATGACCCAACCCAGTCCTCATACACAATACCCTGTGTATACCGCACCTCATACACACCGTACGCGATATATACTGCACCTCATACACACCGTACCTTGTATATACCACACCTCATACACACCGTACCCTGTATACACCGCACCTCATACACACCGTACCTTGTATATACCACACCTCATACACACCGTACCCTGTATACACCGCACCTCATACACACCGTACCTTGTATATACCACACCTCATACACACCGTACCCTGTATACACCGCACCTCATACACACCGTACCCGGTATATACCGCACCCCATACACACTGTACACGATATATAGTGCACCTCATACACACCGTACACGGTATATACCGCACCCAGAATATACCACACCCCAAACACGCAACCCTGTATATACCGCACCTCATACACACCGTACCCTGTATATACTGCACCTCATACACACTACCTTGTATATACCACACCTCATACACACCCTACCCTGTATATTCCGTACCTCATACGCACCATACCCGGTATATACCGCACCCCATACGCACCGTACCTGGTATATACCGCACCTCATACACACCGTACCCCATATATACGGCACCCCAAACACACCGTACCCAGTATATACCGCACCCCATACACACCGTACCCGGTATATACCGCACCCCATACATTCCATACCCTCTATATACCGTACCCGGTACATACCGCCCGGTATCCACCACAATCCATACACACCGTGCCCGGTATACACCACATCCCATACCATATATATACCGCACCTCATACACACCGTACCCTGTATATAACCCCCCTAACGCACAATATACATATCATGCACTGTATATACAACACGCCATACTGGACATACACACAATACACTACATACAGCGCACCTCATACAGAATACACACCGTACCCGGTATACACACCGAACCCGGTATATACCGCACCCCATACCCGTTACATACTGCACCCCATACACTCCATGCCCTTTATATACTGCACCCCATACACACCATACCCGGTACATACCGCACTATACCCTTTATATACTGCACCCTGTATATACTGCAACCTCATACAGACTGTACCTTGTATATAAACCGCACCTTATACACACCGTACCCATTACACACCGCACCCCATATTTACAGCGCCCCATACACACCGTACCCTGTACATACTGCACAATACCCTTCATACTGCACCCATTCACACCGTACCCTGCTGTATACACCTCACCCCATACATGTGCAGACCAAGAACTAAGTCAGTAGAACTGCACTGGCTTTAACTGCACTTAGAACAGAAATAAACTTAGCAAATACTATTTTTTCATGGAAAAAGTATAATACACATATACATTTACATGTAAACAAACAAAGCCTCCCCCCCCCCCCCCCCCATAGTAGTATACCAGCTCCCAGTCCAAAGGTTTTTAGACCGACTACCAGGATTGTGTGAAGCTTAAGGCTATGTGCACACGGTGCGGATTTTGCTGCGGATCCGCAGCAGTTTCTCATGAGTTTACAGTACAATGTAAACTTATGGGAAACCAAAAACGCTGTTCCCAAGCTGCAGAAAAAGCCGCGTGGAAACGCAGCGGATTATTTTCTGCAGCATGTCAATTCTTTGTGCGGAATCCGCAGCGGTTTTCCATCTGCTCCAATAGAAAAATGCAGATGGAAAACGGCAGCAGAATCTGCATTAAAAACCGCGATAAATCCGCTGTACAAACCGCAGCAGTTTTGCACTGCGGATTTATCAAATCCGCTGTGGAAAAATCTGCAGCTGATTTTTCTACGTGTGCACATCGCCTTAGTTCTGAGGAGATCTTAGTTCTTATGAGCAATTCAAGTGCAAAACTGTTCTGTAAACATCCAGGACCAGACATCCAGCGGACTAACCAGACTGTGTGGGCACCCATGTAAACCTCCATTCTCCTTCAGTGTCCCTCTGGACAAATGCTTGGCCATTAGAGAAGCTGTGGGTCTTCACATTGCAATGAGGGTTCAAGGATGTGGTGAAAGCAACGCCTGTTTTGTTTGGAGAGACCTCAGGAGTGTAGTAGATTGGAGATCCGAAGGGACTTAGGGTATGTTTCCATGTTCAGGCTTGCTTCAGGATTTGGTCAGGATTTCATGCAGGTAAAATCCTGACCAAATCTGCACCTGAGGTCACTGGCAGGTCACCTGCGGTGTTCTTGCATGTTTCGCTCATTGTACCGAAATGCTGCGTTCTGAAAAGACGCGCCGCATGTGCGTTTTCGCGGCTATGCCGCATGCGTTTTTTACTGCATAGTGGAGACTGGATTTCATTAAATCCCCCCCACTATGCTGTAACATCTGGACGCTGCGTTTTTGACGCTGCGGCTCAACGCAGCGTCAAAAACGCAGCGTTTCCTGAACATGGAAACCATACCCTTACAGGTTCACTGTTGGCAAGAGATATGGAGCTGGAGGTGAAAGGAGAGTAGTCTGCCATGCAAGGGGAGTCTTGGGTGCAGGAACCTCCAGCTTGGCCATGTATCGGGGTCCTGAGCACTGTGCTGTATCCAGAAGATGGGGAACCCTCTGCATTTTTCTACGGCAGGGCTGAATTGTTCCTCGCAGGCAGTGAAGTCGCTAAAAAGATTTCTTTTGGCCTTCTAAGGTTTCAGGAGTGTGGCTGCTAACTCTTCTCTTCCTCTTTAGAGAAGCTCCAAGACCACTTCTGGACAACAGTTTCTTGGTCTTTTTTTCCAAATATTTCACAAAAGTGGAGTTCAGGTATTGCTTCAACTTGTTCTCCTGTAACCTTGCCAGTTCCTCTTCCCTTTGGACTAAAGTATCCTGGAGCTGTTTGTAAACATCTGATTAGACAGCTGATCCCCCCAGAGGTAATCATCTTGAAGAGTGCACCCAACATACAGTGGGGCAAAAAAGTATTTAGTCAGTCAGCAATAGTGCAAGTTCCACCACTTAAAAAGATGAGAGGCGTCTGTAATTTACATCATAGGTAGACCTCAACCATGGGAGACAAACTGAGAAAAAAAAATCCAGAAAATCACATTGTCTGTTTTTTTAACATTTTTTTGCATATTATGGTGGAAAATAAGTATTTGGTCAGAAACAAAATTTCATCTCAATACTTTGTAATATATCCTTTGTTGGCAATGACAGAGGTCAAACGTTTTCTGTAAGTCTTCACAAGGTTGCCACACACTGTTGTTGGTATGTTGGCCCATTCCTCCATGCAGATCTCCTCTAGAGCAGTGATGTTTTTGGCTTTTCGCTTGGCAACACGGACTTTCAACTCCCTCCAAAGGTTTTCTATAGGGTTGAGATCTGGAGACTGGCTAGGCCACTCCAGGACCTTGAAATGCTTCTTACGAAGCCACTCCTTCGTTGCCCTGGCGGTGTGCTTTGGATCATTGTCATGTTGAAAGACCCAGCCACGTTTCATCTTCAATGCCCTTGCTGATGGAAGGAGGTTTGCACTCAAAATCTCACGATACATGGCCCCATTCATTCTTTCATGTACCCGGATCAGTCGTCCTGGCCCCTTTGCAGAGAAACAGCCCCAAAGCATGATGTTTCCACCACCATGCTTTACAGTAGGTATGGTGTTTGATGGATGCAACTCAGTATTCTTTTTCCTCCAAACACAACAAGTTGTGTTTCTACCAAACAGTTCCAGTTTGGTTTCATCAGACCATAGGACATTCTCCCAAAACTCCTCTGGATCATCCAAATGCTCTCTAGCAAACTTCAGACGGGCCCGGACATGTACTGGCTTAAGCAGTGGGACACGTCTGGCACTGCAGGATCTGAGTCCATGGTGGCGTAGTGTGTTACTTATGGTAGGTGTTATGACCTGGTGGTTAGGAGCACCCGGAATGACCTGATAGTTAAAACTCACACAGGACAAGCTCTGGGATGTGGGAGCTCTGCTGACCGCAATCCCTAATCCTATCACACACACTAGAAATAGCCGTGGAGCGCTCCTGACGCTCCCTAGGCACCTCGTCACAGCCTAAGAGCTAGCTAGCCCTAGAGATAGAAAATAAAGCCTACCTTGCCTCAGAGAAATTCCCCAAAGGAAAAGGCAGCCCCCCACATATATTGACTGTGAGTAAAGATGAAAGTCACAAACGCAGAAATGAAACAGGTTTCAGCAAAGGGAGGCCAGACTTACTTAGTAGACAGAGGATAGGAAAGGTAGCTTTGCTATCAGCACAAAAACTACAAAAGACCACGCAGAGTGTGCAAAAAAGACCTCCGCACCGACTAACGGTGCGGAGATGCCACTCTGCATCCCAGAGCTTCCAGCTAGCAAGACAAAATCATGATATCCAGCTGGACAAGAAAACAATGAACGAATTAGATCCTATCAGGAACTTAGCTTCTGCTGGAGTAGACAGGTCACCATAAAGATCCAAGAGCGAACAGAACCAATGCAGAAACATTGACAGCTGGCATGGAGTAACGATCTAAGTGGAGTTAAATAGAGCAGCCAACCAAAGGATAAATCACGTCACCTGTGTAAGGAACCTCAGAAGCAGCAGCTCCACTCACAGCCACCAGAGGGAACCTACGGACAGAACTCACCGAAGTACCATTCACGACCACAGGAGGGAGCTCGACAACAGAATTCACAACAGTACCCCCCCCTTGAGGAGGGGTCACCGAACCCTCACCAGAGCCCCCAGGCCGATCAGGATGAGCCAAATGAAAGGCACGAACTAAATCGGCAGCATGAACATCAGAGGCAAAAACCCAGGAATTATCTTCCTGACCATAACCCTTCCACTTGACCAGGTACTGGAGTTTCCGTCTTGAAACACGAGAATCCAAAATCTTCTCCACCACATACTCCAACTCCCCCTCGACCAACACCGGGGCAGGAGGAACAACGGAGGGAACCATAGGCGCCACGTATCTCCGCAACAACGACCTATGGAACACATTATGGATGGCAAAAGAAGCTGGAAGGTCCAAACGAAATGACACAGGATTAAGAACTTCAGAAATCTTAAATGGCCCAATGAAACGAGGCTTAAACTTAGGAGAGGAAACCTTCATAGGAACATGACGAGATGACAACCAAACCAAATCCCCAACCCGAAGTCGGGGACCAACACAGCGCCGGCGGTTAGCGAAACATTGAGCCTTCTCCTGGGACAATGTCAAATTGTCCACCACATGAGTCCAAATCTGCTGCAACCTGTCCACCACAGTATCCACATCAGGACAGTCCGAAGGCTCAACCTGCCCTGAAGAGAAACGAGGATGGAAACCAGAATTGCAGAAAAAAGGAGAAACCAAAGTAGCCGAGCTGGCCCGATTATTAAGGGCAAACTCAGCCAAAGGCAAGAAGGACACCCAATCATCCTGATCAGCAGAAACAAAGCATCTCAGAAATGTTTCCAAAGTCTGATTAGTTCGTTCGGTTTGGCCATTAGTCTGAGGATGGAAAGCCGAAGAAAAAGACAAATCAATGCCCATCTTAGCACAAAAGGACCGCCAAAACCTTGAAACAAACTGGGAACCTCTGTCCGAGACGATGTTCTCCGGAATGCCATGCAAACGAACCACATGCTGGAAAAACAATGGCACCAAATCAGAGGAGGAAGGCAATTTAGACAAGGGTACCAAATGGACCATCTTAGAGAAGCGATCACAAACCACCTTTGAGAAACAGGGAGATCAGAAATAAAATCCATGGAAATAGGCATCCAGAGCCTCTTCGGGACCGGCAAGGGCAAAAGCAACCCACTGGCACGAGAACAGCAGGGCTTAGCCCGAGCACAAGTCCCACAGGACTGCACAAAAGAACGCACATCCCGTGACAAAGAAGGCCACCAAAAGGATCTAGCCACCAAATCTCTGGTACAAAAGATTCCAGGACAATGAACAATGAACCTCAGAGATAACTCTACTAGTCCATCTATCAGCGACAAACAGTTTCTCCGTTGGACAAAGGTCAGGTCTATCAGCCTGAAACTTCTGCAACACACGCCGCAAATCAGGGGAGATGGCAGACAAAATTACCCCCTCTTTAAGAATACCCGCCGGCTCCGGAACACCCGGAGAGTCAGGCACAAAACTCCTTGACAGGGCATCAGCCTTCACATTCTTAGATCCCGGAAGGTATGAAACCACAAAATCAAAACGGGAGAAAAAGAGCGACCATCGAGCCTGTCTAGGATTCAACCGTTTGGCAGACTCGAGATAAGTCAAATTCTTGTGATCCGTCAAGACCACCACGCGATGTTTAGCTCCTTCAAGCCAATGTCGCCACTCCTCGAATGCCCACTTCATGGCCAACAACTCTCGATTGCCAACATCATAATTGCGCTCAGCAGGCGAGAATTTTCTAGAAAAGAAGGCATATGGTTTCATCACCGAGCCATCAGAACTTCTTTGCGACAAAACAGCCCCTGCTCCAATCTCAGAAGCATCAACCTCGACCTGAAACGGGAGCGAAACATCTGGCTGGCACAGCACAGGGGCAGAAGAAAAACGACGCTTCAACTCCTGAAAAGCCTCAACAGCCGCAGAGGACCAATTGACCACATCAGCACCTTTCTTGGTCAAATCAGTCAACGGTTTAGCAATACTAGAAAAATTAGCGATGAAGCGACGGTAAAAATTAGCAAAGCCCAGGAACTTCTGTAGGCTCTTCACAGATGTCGGCTGAGTCCAATCATAAATGGGCTGAACTTTAACAGGGTCCATCTTGATAGTAGAAGGGGAAAAAATGAAACCCAAAAATGAAACCTTCTGAACTCCAAAGAGACACTTAGACCCCTTCACAAACAAAGAATTCGCACGAAGGACCTGGAACACCATTCTGACCTGCTTCATATGAGACTCCCAATCATCCGAAAAGACCAAAATGTCATCAAAATATACAATCATGAATCTATCCAGGTACTCTCGGAAGATGTCATGCATAAAGGACTGAAACACAGATGGAGCATTAGAAAGCCCGAATGGCATAACCAGGTACTTAAAATGGCCCTCGGGCGTATTAAATGCTGTTTTCCATTCATCGCCCTGTTTAATTCGCACAAGATTATACGCCCCTCGAAGATCTATCTTGGTGAACCAACTAGCCCCCTTAATCCGAGCAAACAAATCAGACATCAGCGGCAAAGGATACTGAAATTTGACTGTGATCTTATTAAGAAGGCGGTAATCAATACAAGGTCTTAAAGAGCCATCCTTCTTGGCCACAAAAAAGAACCCTGCTCCCAATGGTGACGACGACGGGCGAATATGACCCTTCTCCAAGGATTCCTTTATATAACTCCACATAGCAGCGTGCTCTGGCACAGATAAATTAAACAGTCGGCCCTTAGGAAACTTACTACCGGGAATCAAATTAATAGCACAGTCGCAATCCCCATGAGGAGGTAGGGCACCGGATTTGGGCTCCTCAAATACATCCCGGTAATCTGATAAAAACTCAGGGACTTCAGAAGAAGTGGAAGGCGAAATTGACAACAATGGAACATCACCATGTACCCCTTGACAACCCCAGCCGGACACAGACATAGATTTCCAATCCAATACTGGATTATGGACCTGTAGCCATGGCAACCCCAAAACGACCACATCATGCAGATTATGCAACACCAAAAAGCGAATATCCTCCTGATGTGCAGGAGCCATGCACATGGTCAATTGCGTCCAGTATTGAGGTTTATTCTTGGCCAAAGGCGTAGCATCAATAACTCTCAATTGAATAGGATACTGCAAGGGCTCCAAGGAAAAACCACAGCGTCTGGCAAACTCCAGTCCATCAAATTCAGGGCAGCGCCTGAATCCACAAATGCCATAACAGAATAGGACGATAGAGAGCAAATCAGAGTAACGGACAAAAGAAATTTAGACTGTACCGTACCAATGGTGGCAGACCTAGCGAACCGCTTAGTGCGCTTAGGACAATCGGAGATAGCATGAGTGGATTCACCACAGTAAAAACACAGCCCATTCCGACGTCTGTATTCTTACCGTTCAGCTCTGGTCAAAGTCCTATCACACTGCATAGGCTCAGGCCTATTCTCAGAGAACACCGCCAAATGGTGCACAGCTTTGCGCTCACGCAAGCGCTGATAGATCTGAATGGCCAAGGACATAGACTCATTCAGACCAGCAGGCGTGGGAAATCCCACCATGACATCCTTAAGGGCTTCAGAAAGACCCTTTCTGAAAATTGCCGCCAGGGCACATTCATTCCACTGAGTAAGCACAGACCACTTTCTAAACTTCTGACAGTACACCTCCGCTTCATCCTGACCCTGACACAATGCCAGCAAGATTTTCTCTGCCTGATCCACGGAATTTGGTTCATCATAAAGCAATCCAAGCGCCAGAAAAAACGCATCCACATCACGCAATGCAGGATCTCCCGGCGCAAGGGAAAATGCCCAGTCTTGAGGGTCACCACGCAACAAAGAAATAATGATTTTTACTTGTTGAGCGGGGTCACCAGAGGAGCGGGGTTTCAAAGCTAGAAACAGTTTACAATTATTTTTGAAATTCAGAAACTTAGATCTATTCCCAGAAAACAAATCAGGAGTAGGAATTCTAGGCTCCAACATCGGATTCTGAACCACAAAATCTTGAATGTTTTGTACCCTTGCAGTGAGATGATCCACACAAGAGGACAGACCTTGAATGTCCATATCTACACCTGTGTCCTGAACCACCCAAAGGTTTAGGGGAAAAGAAAGACAAAACACAGTGCAAAGAAAAAAAAATGGTCTCAGAACTTCTCTTATCCCTCTATTGAGATGCATTAATACTTTGGGCCAGCTGTACTGTTATGACCTGGTGGTTAGGAGCACCCGGAATGACCTGATAGTTAAAACTCACACAGGACAAGCTCTGGGATGTGGGAGCTCTGCTGACCGCAATCCCTAATCCTATCACACACACTAGAAATAGCCGTGGAGCGCTCCTGACGCTCCCTAGGCGCCTCGTCACAGCCTAAGAGCTAGCTAGCCCTAGAGATAGAAAATAAAGCCTACCTTGCCTCAGAGAAATTCCCCAAAGGAAAAGGCAGCCCCCCACATATATTGACTGTGAGTAAAGATGAAAGTCACAAACGCAGAAATGAAACAGGTTTCAGCAAAGGGAGGCCAGACTTACTAAATAGACAGAGGATAGGAAAGGTAGCTTTGCGATCAGCACAAAAACTACAAAAGACCACGCAGAGTGTGCAAAAAAGACCTCCGCACTGATGCCACTCTGCATCCCAGAGCTTCCAGCTAGCAAGACAAAATCATGATATCCAGCTGGACAAGAAAACAATGAACGAATTAGATACTATCAGGAACTTAGCTTCTGCTGGAGTAGACAGGTCACCAGAAAGATCCAAGAGCGAACAGAACCAATGCAGAAACATTGACAGCTGGCATGGAGTAACAATCTAAGTGGAGTTAAATAGAGCAGCCAACCAATGGATAAACCACGTCACCTGTGTAAGGAACCTCAGAAGCAGCAGCTCCACTCACAGCCACCAGAGGGAACCTACGAACAGAACTCACCGAAGTACCATTCACGACCACAGGAGGGAGGTCGACAACAGAATTCACAACAGGTAGGCTTTGTTACATTGGTCCCAGCTCTCTGCAGTTCATTCACTAGGTCCCCCCGCGTGGTTCTGGGATTTTTGCTCACCGTTCTTGTGATCATTCTGACCCCACGGGGTGGGATTTTGCGTGGAGCCCCAGATCGAGGGAGATTATCAGTGGTCTTGTATGTCTTCCATTTTCTAATTATTGCTCCCACTGTTGATTTCTTCACTCCAAGCTGGTTGGCTATTGCAGATTCAGTCTTCCCAGCCTGGTGCAGGGCTACAATTTTGTTTCTGGTGTCCTTTGACAGCTCTTTGGTCTTCACCATAGTGGAGTTTGGAGTCAGACTGTTTGAGGGTGTGCACAGGTGTCTTTTTATACTGATAACAAGTTTAAACAGGTGCCATTACTACAGGTAATGAGTGGAGGAAAGAGGAGACTCTTAACCCCTTCACCCCCAGAGCTTTTTCCGCTTTTTCATTTTCGTTTTTTGCTCCCCTCCTTCCCAGAGCCATAACTTTTTTGTTTTTCCGTCAATATGGCCATGTGAGGGCTTATTTTTTGCGGGATGAGATGTACTTTTGAAAGATACCATTGATTTTACCATGCCATGTAACAGAAAACGGGAAAAAAATTCCAAGTGTGATGAAATTGCAAAAAAAGTGCAATCTCACACTTGTTTTTTGTTTGGCTTTTTTGCTAGGTTCACTAAATGCTAAAACTAACCTGCTATTATGATTCTCCAGGTCATTACGAGTTCATAGACACCAAACATGTCTAGGTTATTTTTTATCTAAGTGGTGAAAAAAAATTCCAAATTTTGGTAAAAAAAAAAAAATGCGCAATTTTCCGATACCCGTAGCGTCTCCAAATTTCGTGATCTGGGGTCAGGTGAGGGCTTATTTTTTGCGTGCCGAGCTGGCGTTTTTAATGATACCATTTTGGTGTAGATACGTTCTTTTGATCGCCCGTTATTGCATTTTAATGCAATGTCGCGGCGACCAAAAAAACGTTATTTTGGCGTTTTGATTTTTTTTCTCGCTACGTCATTTAGCGGTCAGGTTAATCCTTTGTTTTTATTGATATATCGGGCGATTCTGAACGCGGCGATACCAAATATGTGTATGTTTGATTTTTTTTTAATTGTTTTATTTTGATTGGGGCGAAAGGGGGGTGATTTGAACTTTTATATATTTTTTATTTTTTTTATATTTTTAATCACTTTTTTTTTTTTAATTTGGCATACTTCAATAGCCTCCATAGGAGGCTAGAAGCATGCATAACTCGATCGGCTCTGCTACATAGAGGTGAAGTACAGATCACCTCTATGTAGCAGAAATGCAAGGTTGCTTTGAACGCCGACCACAGGGTGGCGCTCAAAGCAATCGGCCATCAACAACCATAGAGGTCTCAAGGAGACCTCTGGTTGTTATGGCGATGCACTGCTGACCCCCGATCATGTGACGGGGGTCCGCAGTGCGAGCACTTCCGGCCGCGCGGCCGGGAGCGCTAGTTAAATGCCGCTGTCAGCGCTTGACGGCGGCATTTAACTAGTTAATGGGCGCGGGCGGATCGCGATTCCGCTCGCGCTCATTGCGCGCACATGTCAGCTGTACAAAACAGCTGACATGTCGCGGCTTTGAGGTGGGCTCACCGCCGGAGCCCACCTCAAAGCAGGGGATCTGCCAGCTGACGTACTATTCCGTCAGCTGGCAGAAAGGGGTTAAAGAAGAAGTTACAGGTCTGTGAGAGCCAGAAATCTTGATTGTTTGTTTCTGACCAAATACTTATTTTCCACCATAATATGCAAATAAAATGTTAAAAAAACAGACAATGTGAATTTCTGGATTTTTTTTTCTCAGTTTGTCTCCCATAGTTGAGGTCTACCTATGATGTAAATTACAGACGCCTCTCATCTTTTTAAGTGGTGGAACTTGCACTATTGCTGACTGACTAAATACTTTTTTGCCCCACTGTATGGCTGACAGTGGGATTATGGACCTTGGTTGCTTGATCTGTTGTCCAGGAGATTAGATAGGGTTGGGATTAGGGGTGTGTTGGGGTTAGGGTTGTGATTAGCGTTATGGTTAGGGGTGTGTTGGGGTTAGGGTTAGAGTTAGAATTGGGGGGTTTCCACTGTTTTGGTACATTAGGGGGTCTCCAAACGCGACCTGGCACCACCATTGATTCTAGCCAATTTTGTGTTCAAAAAGTCAAATGGTGCTCCCTCCCTTCTGAGCTCTGCCGTGCACCCAAACAGTGGTTTATCCCCACATATGGGACATCAGCGTACTCAGAACAAATTGGACAACAACTTTTGGGGTCCAATGTTTTCCTGTTACCCTTGTGAAAGTAAAAATTTGGGGGTGAAAAGATAATTTTGTGGAAAAAATATGATTTTTTTATTTTCAAAAAAATCTAAATATTTAATAAATAACATTACCCACATGTCTACTTTACATCAGCACAATTTTGGAAACAAATTTTTTTTTTCCTAGGAAGTTATAAGGGTTAAAATTTGACCAGCGATTTCTCATTTTTACAACATAATTTACAAAAACATTTTTTTTAGGGACCACCTAAATACCCAAAAGTGACACCACTCTAAAAACTGCACCCCTCAAGGTGCTCAAAACCACATTTAAGAAGTTTATTAACCCTTCAGGTGCTTCACAGCAGGCTAAGCAACATGGAAGGAAAAAATTAACATTTCACTCTTTAGTCACAAAAGTGATCTTTTAGCAACAATTTTTTTATTTTCCCAAGGGTAAAAGGAGAAACTGGAAACTGAAAGTTATTTGTCCTGAGTACGCAGATACCCCATAGGTGGGGGGGAACCACTGTTTGGACGCACGACAGGGCTCGGAAGGGAAGGAGTGACATTTGATTTTTTGAATGAAAAATTGTCTCCAATCTTTAGCGGACACCATGTCGCGGTTGGAGAGTCCCTGTGTGCCTAAATATTGGAGCTCCCCCACAACTGACCCCATTTTGGAAACTAGACCCCCTCCCCCCAAGGAATTTATCTAGATGCATAGTGAGCACTTTGAACCCCCAGGTGCTTCACAAATTGATCCGTAAAAATGAAAACGTACTTTTTTTTTCTCAAAAAATTTCTTTTAGCCTCAATTTTTTCATTTTTACATGGGCAACAGGATAAAGTGGATCCTAAAATTTATTGGGCAATTTCTCCTGAGTACACCGATACCTCACATGTGGGGGTAAACCACTGTTTGGGCACACGGCAAGGCTCGGAAGGAAAGGAGCGCCATTTCACTTTGAATGAAAAATTAGCTCCAATCGTTAGCAGACACCATGTCGCGTTTGGAGAGCTCCTGTGTGCCTAAACATTGGATCTCCCCCACAAGTGACCCCATTTTGGAAACTAGACCTCCCAAGTAACTAATCTAGATGTGCGATGAGCACTTTGAACCCCCAAGTGCTTCACAGAAGTTTATAACGCAGAACCGTGAAAATAAAAAATCATCTTTCTTTCCTCAAAAATTAATTGTTTAGCCCGCAATATTTTACTTGTGAGTAATAGGAGAAATTGGACCCCAAAAGTTGTTGTCCAGTTTGTCCGGAGTACGCTGACACCCAATATGTGGGTGGGATGGGGGGACTGTTTGGGGACATGTTGGGGCTCGGAAGGGAAGTAGTGACGTTTTGGAATGCAAACTTTGATGGAATGGTCTGCGGGCGTCACGATGCGTTTGCAGAGCCCCTGATGTGCCTAAACAGTAGAACCCCCCAACAAATGACCCCATTTTGGAAACTAGACCTCCCAAGGAACTAATCTAAATGTGCAATGAGCACTTTGAACCCCCAAGGGCTTCACAGAAAATTATAACGCAGAGCCGTGAAAATAAAAAATCATTTTTTTCCCCACAAAAATAAGGTTTTATCCCCCATTTTTTTATTTTCCCAAGGGAAACAGGAAAAATTAGACCCCCAAAGTTGTTGTGCAATTTTTCCTGAGTACGATTGTGCCCCATATGTTTGGGTAAACCACTGTTTGGGTGCACGTTGGGACTCGGAAGTGAGGGAGCACCATTTGACTTTTTGAACATAAGATTGGCTGGAATCAATGGTGGCACCATGTCGCGCTTGGAGACCCCTGATGTGCCAAAACAGTGGAAACCCCTCAATTCTAACTCCAACACTAACTCCAACACACCCCTAACCCTAATCCCAACTCTAGCCATAACCCTAATGACAACCCTAACCCCAACACACCCCTAACCCTAATCCCAACTCTAGCCATAACCCTAATCACAACCCTAACCCTAATCCCAACTCTAGCCATAACCCTAACCACATCCCTAACCCCAACACACCCGTAATCCTAATCCCAACCCTAAACTTAACCCCAACACACCCATAACCCTAATCTTAACCCTATTTCCAACCCTAACTCTAAGGCTATGTGCCCACGTTGCGGATTCGTGTGAGGATTTTTCTGCCCAGTTTTAGAAAAATCTGCAGGTAAAACACAGCGCGTTTTACCTGCGGATTTACTGCGGATTTCCAGTGTTTTTTTGTGCGGATATCACCTGCGGAATCCTATTGAGGAACAGGTTTAAAATGCTGTGGAATCCGCACAAAGAATTGACATGCTGTGGAAAATACAACACAGCGTTTCCGCCGATTTGATTTTCCATAGGTTTACATGGTACTGTAAACGTGATGGAAAACTGCTACGAATCCGCAGGAGCCAATCCGCTACGGATCCGCAGCCAAATCCGCACCGTGTGCACATAGCCTAATTCTAACTCTAATTGTAACCCTAACTGCAACCTTAACCCTAATTCTACCCTTAATTGCAACCCTAATTCTACCCCTAACCCTAATTGCAACCCTAAGCCTAATTCTACCCCTAACCCTACCCCTAATTGCAACCCTAACTCTAGTTCTAACCCTAACTCTAGTTCTAACCCTAAGCCCTGTTTTATCCCTAACCCTAGTTCTAACCCCAACCCTAGTTCTAACCCTAACCCTAGTGGAAAAATAAAAGTAAATATATGTTCTTTATTTTATTATGTTCCCTATCTATGGGGGTGATAAATGGGGGGTTTATTTTTTTTTAAATTTTGATCGCTGTGATAGGTTCTATCACTCTTAAGTACCCCCCTCCCCTGCAGGTCGGGTGAAATTACAGTTAACCCTTTCACCTGACTTGCAGGAGCGCGATCCGACCATGACGCATATGCTGTGTCACAGGTTGGATTGGCACAGGTTTTCATGACGCATACGCTGCGTCAAAGCTCAGGGAGGGGTTAAATGATTCAGAAATACACTCTATACATTGTTAATGTGGTAAATGACTATTTTAGCTGCAAATGTCTGGTTTGTATTGCAATATCTTCATAGGTGTATATATTTCCAACAACCATCACTTCAGTGTTCTTATGGTATTTTTTGTTTGCTAACTGTGCAAGAAGGCTAATGGATGGTTAGAATACCCTTGAAAACCCTTGTGCAAGTATGTTAGCACAGCTGAAAACAGTTTGGCTGATTAGAGAACCTATAAACCGGACCTTCCTTTGAGCTAGTTGAGAATCTGGAGCATTACATTTGTTGGTTCCATTAAACTCTCAAAATGGCCAGAAAAGTCGTAGTTACTCACTGATAACGGTGTTTCTCGGAGCCCATGACAGCACTACGGAGAGAGGGGATCCGCCCTTCAGGGACAGGAAACCTACAGATAAAAGGGCGGTACCTCTCCCTCGCATCAGTTGGTTTACAGAGCATCGGAGGACCTCCAGGTTAGTTTACAACAGAGAAAAAATCATATTACAACATTTCTTAATAGAGGAACCCCGTGCCTATACTCATACTATATACACTATATAAATTATATGTAATTAAAGGTGCTCACCGCACTCGTGATGGGAGGGAATAAGCGAGTGCTGTCATGGGCTCCGAGAAACACCGTTATCGGTGAGTAACTACGACTTTCTCGGTCTCCCATGACAGCACTACGGAGAGAATTGCAGAGACTAAGCTTAGGGAGGGACCACCGCCTCGAGAACCCTTCGTCCGAAGGTTAAGTCAGACACAGAGGCTAGATTTAATCTATAGTGTCTAAAAAGGTCGATGGTGATGACCAGGTGGCCGCTTTACAGATTTGCTCTATTGATACCTCTGACCTCTCAGCCCATGAGGTAGCTACTGCTCTTGTGGAATGTGCTCTTATACCATCTGGGATCTCATTCCCCGAGGATGAATATGCCAAGACTATCGCCTCCTTTATCCACCTCGCCAAAGTACCCTTGGATGCCCGAAATCCTTTTCTGGGACCCTGGAAACAGACAAACAGAGAGCCTTCCTTCCTATACTCTCTGGTGGAATCTAAGTATTGGATTAGGCACCTTCTGACGTCTAGATTATGGAAGTTCTGCTCTTTCTCATTTTTTGGATTTGGACAAAAGGACGGCAGGGATACTTCTTGTGACCTATGGAATTTTGATGCCACTTTTGGCAAATAGGCCGGGTCAGGTCTAAGAGTGACTCTATCATCTAATATTTTAGTGAAGGGTGGATTAGAGGATAAGGCTTGAATGTCACTTATTCTGCGTGCGGATGTTAACGCTACCAAGAGAATGGTTTTAAGTGATAAAGTTTTAATGGGAATCGTCTATATGGGTTCGAATGGAGGACCCGTTAACGCCGAGAGGACTAAATTTAAGTCCCATGAGGGCACTTTTTGAGAAATTAAGGGCTTTGATCTTGTCACCGCCTTAACAAATCTGATTATCCATGGGTTGGCCGCAATATTATGATTATAGAGTGCTCCTAGAGCTGCTATTTGTACTTTAAGAGTACTAACCGACAACCCCTGTTCCAGACCTTTTTGTAGGAACTCAAGTATTTTAGGAATTGAGGGCCCATCTTGGACTTTTACTTTGGAGACGGACAGAAATTTTTTCCATGTTTTCCCATATATTCTAGTAGTGATGGGTTTTCTACTTTTTAACAACGTGGTGACTAAGTTGTCTGAGAAACCCCTTTCTTTTAATAGTCCCCGTTCAAAAACCAGGCTGTCAAATGTAAGTTCGATTCCTGTGGGTGGAAGATCGGCCCTTGATGTAGAAGGTCTGGTATATTCGGTAGGACCCATGGGTCCGAGACCGATAGCATCCTCAGCCAGGAGAACCACGTCCTTTTTGGCCAGAACTGGGCTATGAGGATCATTTTCGCTTTGTCCTCTCTGACTTTCCGAATGACTGCCGGGATCAGAATAGTTGGAGGAAAAGCATAAGTCAATTTTTGAGTCCACGGAATCATAAAGGCATCTAGAGCCTGTGGATTCCCTACCGGGTTCAGTGAGCAGAATTTGTTCACCTTTTTGTTTTTGTAATTGGCGAATAGATCTATTGTCGGTGCTCCCCACATTTTTGTGATCTGATCGTAGATGGATTGGTTTAGGGACCACTCGCCTTGTTTTAACAGAGATCGACTCAGGTAATCTGCTCTCTCGTTGTTTGAACCCTGAATGTGTAGCGCAGAGAGGGATAGTAGATTTTCTTCCGCAAGGTTGAAAATTTTGGCTGAAGAACTCATGAGTGCCCGAGACCTTGTTCCTCCCTGGTGGTTTATATACGCTACAGTCACTTTGTTGTCCGAAAAGATTCGGACATGATGTCCCTGAATATAGGTCAGAAAAGAAAGAAGAGCCTGAAGCACTGCCCAAAGTTCTTTTTGGTTTGAGGATGCTGATAGTTCCTGAACTAACCAGGTTCCCTGAGCAACTCTGTCCGCCATGTGAGCCCCCCACCCTGTGGGACTCGCATCGGTTGTTATTACCCGGGATATTTGTGTCACCCAAGGAACTCCCTTTGATAAGTTTTGGCTTTCCGCCCACCAACGAAGGGAATGAATAACTGAGGAATTCAGGGTGATTCGACTTTCCAAGTTGTCTTTTAATATTGACTGCCATTCGAGTACGTGCCACTGAAGTTCTCTTGTGTGGAACTGTGCGAAGGGTATCGCTGGTAGGCATGAGGACAGAGAGCCTAGTAGCGACATTGCTCTCCTTAGAGTCATGGAAGGATGGAGAAAAGTTCGCGCTATCATGGCTAATATGTTGTTTTTTGGGGTTTGGAAGTCGGCATTCTTGGACTCGGGAGTCTAATGTCAGACCTAGGAACTCCTGTACTTGACAGGGTTCCAACTTTGATTTTTTTAAGTTTATGAGCCACCCCAAGTCCGTCAAAATAGTCATTACCCGGTCCCTCTGTTCTTTGCAATTTTGAGCCGAGTTGCTTACGATGAGAAAGTCGCCTAGGTAAGGGACTATTAATATATTTTGTTCCCTTATGTGGGCCATCATTTCTGCTATTATTTTTGTGAATATTCGGGGAGCTATAGAGATTCCGAACGGAAGAGCTCTGTACTGGAAAAATCTTAATTGTCCTTTTATGGGAACTGCCAATCTTAGGAATTTTTGAGATTGATTGTGGATGGGCACATGATAATATGCATCGGTTAGGTCTATCACGACCATGTAGCAATTCGGAAACAGGATTTTTATAGTGGACTTTATTGTTTCCATTTTGAATTTGTAATTTTTTACGTATTTGTTCAGGTTTTTTAGATTTATAAAACCTTCTCCTACTTCCTGAGGGGGGATTTCTTGAATCACAGATTTTCGCAGTAGGGAAATAATTTCTTTCTCTAAAGCTGCTTGTTCTGCCACCGAGGATCTTATTTTCGTTTCTATGTACTTCCGGGGAGGAAAAGAAATAAAATCTATTTTTAGACCGTACTGTATGATGTTTAGAATCCAGGTGTTGTTGGATATTTTCTTCCAGGCGGGAAGGAATGATGTGAGTCTTCCCCCCACCGTAGGCAAAATGTCATTTGGAGGGTTTTTTGTCTCGGGAGGTATTGCCAAAGAGGTAACCGCTATCCCTTCTCCTGCCTTCTTCCCATTTATTCTGCTCCCTGGGAGGTCTACGGCGGAAAAATCTCCGATTCCGAAAGGACTGCCTGAATGGGGCTGGGCCCAAATTTGGAAACCCATTCTTTTTGTCTCCTGCTTTTTGGAGGATGTCATCCAGGGTCTCTCCAAACAGAAAATTTCCTTCACATGGAATAGAACATAGCTTTAGCTTTGTCTGGAGATCTCCAGGCCAGCTTTTGAGCCATAAGGTTCTTCTGGCTGCGTTGGAGAGAGCAGCGGCCTTAGATGTTAACCGTACGGAGTCTGCCGAGGAGTCCGCCAGGAATGCTGCTGCTGCTCTAATTGCAGGGATAGAATCCAGTAATTTATTCCTGGGTAGCCCGTCTCTAATTTGACTCTCTAATTGATCAATCCACACCATCAGAGATCTGGAGGTGCAGGTAGCCGCAACAGTAGGCCTCAAGCTACCCCCAGCCGATTCCCATGCCCCTTTAAGAAATGTGTCTGCTTTCTTATCTAAAGGGTCTCTGAGGGTACCCATGTCCTCGAACGGGAGCGCAAATTTTTTCGAGGTTTTTGCCACCGCTACATCCAACTTTGGTGCCTTATCCCAGGAAGTGGATGCGTCATCTTCGAAGGGATACTTCCTTTTAAGCGAGGGCACCGAAGAGTTTCTCCTATCTGGTTTCTCCCATTCTTTTTTAATTAGGGATTGGACATTGGGATTCAGAGGAAAGGTTTTCCGTTTTTTTTTTGTCCCAAGCCACCAAACATTACGTCTTGGGCCGTTTTGTCAGGTTTAGGTTCCTCCACCCCCATAGTAGCCCTAACGGCTCTCACTAAGGTATCCACTTCCTCGAGTGGAAAACAATGTCGGCCTGAATCTTCCTCAGAGGAGGATAGGGAGGAGTCAGAATCGTCCGAATCTGCGTCTTCAGATGAGGATCGGACAGAGTGGGATTGTACTGTTTCCTTTACTTTATCTTTTCCTTTTTTGGAGGAAGATACAGCATTCTGAACCTCAGATCTAATGATATTTTTTAGCTCGGATGCAAAGTCGGGAGTCTCCTCACATAGCACACGCTGGATACATGATTTACAAAGCTTTTTGTCCCAGGCTACTGGTAAAGCTTTGTCACAGATGGGGCAGGATTTGTTTTTTCTTTTCTCCAACTTCTTCTTTCCCTATTAAGGGAGAAGAGGGAGCCCCATTATAATATACACATTCACGAAGATCACTCACCATTCGGACGTGCAGGCAGGTACCGGTTCTGGAGGGGGCCCTGGGTCTGGAAGGGAAGGTTCCCGAGGAAGTGAATTAGTCTTCGCAGCAGACCTGCTGCGCTGTGTAGAACGACTGCTAGACCCACTCCTGGCGCTCTTAGGGTCTGTTTTCTTATGGTGCTGCTGCCTCGGCTGCAGCTCCTGTGGATCGCTGTCTTCCATGATTTACAGGGAGATGGTGCGACAACTATGTGTGCACCATCTCCCTATTTGTATTTGGCACCACCTCCGGCGTTCCCCGCACTTCCGGTCCTGCGTCACATCCTCCAGGGAGAAAAGAGGCTACCGCGCATGCGCGCGGCGATGACCCGGAAGTCCTGCCGCATTTCTGGAGCGGCGGCCATCTTAGTACACCCGGAGCGTGCGCTTATCGGCACAGGAGCTCCGGGTGATCCAGCGCCCCTTCTTCACGTCGGAATCGGCGGCGTTCTCCCTCCGCCCACCCTGAAGAACCCCTCGGTTCCAGCGGTGGCGGCTTCGGGAGCCGGACAAGCCGCGGCAGGAGCCTCCTCGCTGCCGGAACTCGACCGCCCGGTCCATCGGTCTTCCTAACAGGTACCACCGAAAAGAGGTTCCTGTTCAGGGACAGGAAACCAACTGATGCGAGGGAGAGGTACCGCCCTTTTATCTGTAGGTTTCCTGTCCCTGAAGGGCGGATCCCCTCTCTCCGTAGTGCTGTCATGGGAGACCGAGAAAAAGGAACTTTCATGTGAAACTCGAAAGTCTATTCTTGTTCTTAGAATTGAAGGCTATTCCATGCGAGAAATTGCCAAGAAACTGAAGATTTCCTACGACGGTGTGTACTACTCCCTTCAGAGGAGAGCACAAACAGGCTCTAACCAGAGTAGAAAGAGAAGTGGTAGGCCCCGCTGCACAGCTGATCAACAAGTGAAGGACATTAGAGTCTGTAGTTTGAGAAATCAACGCCTCACAGGTCCTCAACTGGCAGCTTTATTAAATAGTGCACGCAAAACGCCAGTGTCAATGTCTACAGTGAAGAGGTGACTCCGGGATGCTGGCCTTCAGGGCAGAGTGGTAAAGAAAAAGCCATATCTGAGACTGGCTAATAAAAGGGAAGGATTAATATGGGCAAAAGAACACAGACATTGGACAGAGGAAGATTGGAAAAAAGTATTATGGACAGACGAATCCAAGTTTGAGGTGTTTGGATCACACAGAAGAACATTTGTGAGACGCAGAACAACTGAAAAGATGCTGAATGAGTGCCTGATGTCATCTGTCAAGCATGGTGGAGGTAAGGTGATGGTCTGGGGTTGCTTTGGTGCTGGTAATGTGGGAGTTGCACAAGGTAAAAGGGATTTTGAATAAGGAAGGCTATCACTCCATTTTGCAACGCCATGCCATACCCTGTGGACAGCGCTTGATTGGAGCCAATTTCATCCTACAACAGGACAATGACCCAAAGCACACCTCCAAATTATGCAAGAACTATTTAGGGAAGAAGCAGGCAGCTGGTATTCTATCTCTAATGGAGTGGCCAGCACAGTCACCAGATCTCAACCCCATTGAGCTGTTGTGGGAGCAGCTTGACCGTATGGTACACAAAAAGTGCCCATCAAGCCAAACCAACTTGTGGGAGGGGCTTCTGGAAGCATGGGGTGAAATTTCTCCAGATTATCTCAGCAAATTAACTGTTAGAATGCCAAAGGTCTGCAATGCTGTTATTGCTGCAAAGGGAGAATTCTTTGACGAAAGAAAGGTTCGAAGGAGAAATTTATTATTTCAAATAAAAATCTTTTTTCCGAACCTTGTCAATGTCTGGACTGGATTTTCAATTCATTTGGCAACTCATTTGATTAATAGAAGTATGAGTTTTTATGGAAAACACAAAATTGTCTGGGTGACCCTAAACTTTTGAACGGTAGTGTATACTTTATTTCAGCTTGGGAAACTCCAAAACAGCCACGGGTCCTCCAAGAAACCCTTGTCCATAAGCAGAACATGACTTCTGATGCCTCTTGCTTAAAAATCTACCTACCATTGTCAAAGTTCGCAGCTCTGATGCAGAATGATGCATCTCCATGGTTACAGATAGGAGGGAGGCTAAAAAAGGTAGGTAAGAGACTGAAGATGGTATGACTGCAAGATCAGACTACAGACTACTTGTAGTCTGTAACCATGGACACGAATGGCTTTGCACTGGAGCTGCAGAAAAAAACCTGCACCTTTTTTTTTATTTTTATTTTTTTAAATCAGGGATATCGGCAGTTTCCTTTTTCTTTACATGAATTGAAGCAGCATAAAAAATAAATATTGACAATGTGGAACAAATATTCTAACACCACCTATGATTGTTAGATGATTGTATGAGATACAAGATCACTGATTAACACTTTCCCACCGCCGCCAAATTTATTTTTAGCAATATCATTTGTTTCAGGGACTGAAACATTATTCGAGCATACTGAAGTCACTCGGTTAGCACTCGAGCATGCTCAATAACACCTTATCCCAGCACGTTCGCTCATCACTAGCCCGAAGCATGGGAAACATGTACAGGGAAAGGTGCTGCAGCCTGGGTGACCGGTAAGAGGCAAAAGCTGTATGTGTTCCATAATATGGATATTGGTCACATTTTATAAATGGCAGAGACGGGTTTACCAAAGGAATGTTTTATTGTGGGCGCACAGGGCAGTGCATGTATACCACCTATATAAGTAACTGTTATATCCATCTTGTGGGCAACGGCCTCCAAAACTGGAGCTAGTGCCGATGACCTCCAGGAGGGGAGCTGACCCCAGCCTTCACCGTGATCCTGTAGAATCTACAGTGTAGATGTTCTGCGTCACGTGAAACATTCCAGGCTGCTCTTGGCCCGTTCCATCTCATGTAGGAAACTGTAGAACTGTGGCAGCGTTAGCTCTAAAAGAAAAAAAAAAGTTCAATAAAGTGATACTTTTGTCATATAAAAGAAAAATAAAATTCCCAGGGAAAAGTTTTCTTTATTTTTGCGCCATATCTATCAAAGCGTTTCACCGATTTTTGCACGTTATGTCTGATAAATCAGGCACATCTTATATTACACTTCTGTTTAAAAATGTCACTTCACCCTTAATCGAGTGAGTTTGCGACTTTTTTGCCACTTTTTTTTAAAAAAAAGTTGCAATTCCTAAGTTTGGCTAAAGAAATAATTTGCGTGGAAACCACAACTCACTTCTCAATAGTGCAGAAAGCAGAGTAAAAAAAGTCACACATTTTGCACAAAAATACAATTTCTAAAAGCTGAACACTGCCACAAAAGCTTTGCTATACGCCCCCCCATATTTGTGTCAGTTATCATTAACAGATTCTTTAAAGGGAACCTGTCATCCGATTAGTTGCCTAACAAACAGGCAATCCCTGCATGCATTGCGGCTGTCGAACAGCCACGAGACATGCAGCCGTGGGGACTAGAACATAATCTTCAAGCATGCCGAAGACACTCTGTTAGCACAGGAGCATGCTCAGATAACACCTTATCCCAGCACATTCGCTCATCTCTAGTGGTCACTGGACGGGAGCTCTGGGAACCGCCTGTTATCTGACGGAACCCCGCAGCTCTTTTCAATAGCTGGTTTGGCATTGTTGAGTTGTGACAGATGTGACATCATGCCAGGCCGGGTAATCCAAAGAAGGGCCATAGATGGCATCACGTAAAAGGCGGTTCTCCAGGTCACTGTCCACAGATCACGCTCGTGGCCGATGGACCGGGTCATGGGAATCGATTTGCACCACCTTTAGCCACTAATCTTTTAAGTATTACGATCTGGACAGGAGTGATGAAACCTAAATACTTACCTACGTAGACAGGCTCCAATTGGTTTCCTTTTTTAATAATCATCTTTAACTGAAAGAAAAAAAGAAAGCAACAACTACCATAAATCGTAGTGTAAAAGTGGGAATCCTGCCACAATTTATACAGCGTAATACACGAACACATATACCTTGGCTAAGCCTTAAAGGGGTTGTTCGGTTGGAAATGCTAAGTCTGCAGACTTGTGAATTCTCAGATCGCGTGCGCCGTGCGTATTCTCTAGTGTCAGCACCGTGAACAGCGCTCATGTGACCACGAGTATGGAATACGTATCCTCACGGCCACAATCCGACTAGATTGAAGCAGCCTCGCTCAATGCAAGTGTATTGAAAGAGGTCAGAAACAGTCTGACACCGGAGAATCCTCAAAGCGCGCATTGTACGCGATGCGAGGAATCACAAGTCTGCAGTCCCAGTGTGACTGCACACTTGTCGTTTAAGATTGACAAAAACATGCATCTGCCATTAGGTGGTTCAACTGTGTGGAGTTGTCATCCATAAAGATGGTGCCGTTTCTAGGTAAAGGGGTGTAGACCATGGTGTACAAATGGTTAGTCCACTTCTGCCACCTATACAGGTTTATACCCAGTCCAGAGAATGAAACTAATCTTTGCTCCACCTGCAGGAATATGGTTCCGGCTTTCTCCAGTTCGCTGCTTGCTGCCGTAACTGCAATAGAAAACAATGGTTACTGCACTGTTATATCGGTACACTCCGAGGATCAGACTAACACTCACCCCCGAACTTCCACTCCATGTCCACCAGCTGGTTAATACCGAGCGTCCGCCCAACCGCTAACCGCATGAGAGCCGGGGCATCGCTGCTCCACTGCAATGGAAGCAATGACACCAAAACCTTACATTTTACAGAGAGGAATGGCTGAGCAGTCACATCACTGAAAAGTATTTCCTTCATTTAACACATTATAGGCAGATCTTAATTTTACCAGTCACGTAGGGCTTGTGCCGCCCGTCCATGGACATAACAGAGGGAGGGGATACCCCACGAGGATCCCTGCTTAATGCAACCTGCATTTCATGGTTCCTCATTTGTCTTGCACCATAAACCAAACTCATCTGTTAGCTCACTATAATTCCGATTAAATCAATTCCATCTTTTTTGGAATCCTTGATTCCGTTCCAAAGTAATCCATTATCCAATTTTTATGCAAATGAGGCAGAATTTCACGGGCCTGGTACAGTACTTCCAGCTCTCCATCCTCTATCTTTCCCTGTCCGTTGCCATCCCAAGCCTCTTGACTGATAGGTAACTCTTGTCTGACTGTCCTGCTTACCCCCTCTGTCATTTCCGGGGGCGGTGCATGAACTGCTAAGTTTCAATGACGAAGCTAGATTAGAACCTTGCATCTGCGAATGTGCCGCCTCCCCTCTGAGAAGGTGATCAGCACTGGAAGTGATGGCACCTCTGCAAGATATCGTCGGTCTCGGGGAGCAGAGCACTCAGACAATAGTGACCTGTCAATCAGAGAGATTTGAATGGCGGCAGAGACTGACGGAGACGGACAGCTGTCAGTGCAGGGCCAGGCCTGATGCACTTGCACTTCATTTGCATGGAAATTGGATAAGGGATTACTATGGAACAGAAGCAAGGATTTATTAAAAGAAGGGATAGATTTAATCTGAATTACAATGACCTAATACAGATGTGTTTGGTTTAAGGTACAAAAAACCTGCCGAAAGGTTCCCTTTAATAGATATGGTGCAGGAAGAAACAGCAGAGATCAGTCCTGGAGGTAAAAATTACAGCAATAACACATCATGTGCAAACCAAAAAAAAACAACCCAAAACCCTAAAATATCACTTTTAATTTAATATAGTTAAAAAACTTTCCAAGTGATAAATGCTATAGTAAGGTGTGTCAAAAATTAATTCAGAGAAAATACACAACCATATACAAAAAAAGGGGAGGCTATCACGCCCTAATAAACCCCTAAAGTGGCCCTACCTGTCAGCAGAGGTTGGCAGCCTAATATGGTTGGTATGGCGCCTCCGCTCAACGTCGACTATCCCCCGGGACCCTATTACACACCTAACTCTAAAGTGCAGCACAGGTAGAAATAAAACAGTACCCTGGATGTGTCTCCCTAGTAAGTCAATATCACTGACACATCACATCCGCAGATTTAGAAACTGTGTGTGGAGGTAATACAGGGAGCCAGGCCCTATCAGGCACTATAGAATACACAATAACTATGGCATGCTCCACATTCAAGGAATCCATGTCCCAAACCAAAATCCTGACCCGTTTCTCCCCAAGAATGGTATTGGGGTTCATCAAGGGATCAAAGAAAATCAGGCATCCCGTCAATGCAGCACAATCCCGTGGTCACAGGTAATAATGTGTACAGCTCACAACGTCCACCACAAGGACACATCCAGGGTACTGTTTTATTTTCTACTTGTGCGGCACTTTAGATTTAGGTGTGTAATAGGGTCCCGAGGGACAGTCGACGTTGAGCAGGGGTGCCACATCGAACTTATTAGGGTGCAAACCTCCGCTGACAGGTAAGGACACCTTAGGGTCTAATAGAGCATGATAGCTTCCCCTTTTTGCATATAGTTGTGTATTTTCTATGTGAGATTTTGACACACCTTACTATACCATTTGTCATTTGGAAAGTTTTTCATCTATATTAAAAGTGAAATTTTAGGGGTTTATTATTTTTCTTGGTTTACTAATGATTGGGGCCCACACTGCATTTTGTTTTTTCTGAACACATCACGTGACAAGAACAACTTCTTTATGAATCGTTAGCATTTTAAAAATTTCGGATGTCAGAGTTTGATTGATAAGGATCAGGGTGAAAGGAAGAGGCAGAAGGGCTTAGCTGCACACTGTCAGGTCCGTGTAGTTCCGCTGGTGTTTCACCGTAAAACAAAGCGAGTAGTGTAGAGTCAGAGAACATCTGCACCCCATGAATCTGTATCCCACATGCTCACCTCTCCCAGGAAAGATCAGCAATAACAGATGGGCACATTGCCCCTCTGAGCACTTCTATCTTTTCATGATCAGTGAGGGGCCTCAGCATCCTGATCCCCACCGGTGACAACTTCTGACACCTTCTAAACAATTGTTTCTTCTCACCTCTTTTGCAAAAATCCTGGCCTTCTCTTCATCCAACCCTGCAGATAATAAAACACACAGATCATGAATCCCATCAGTGCAAGCACAAGAGCGGTAACTACAGTACTATTCTCACCTAGAACAATCAGGTCAGACTGCAGGTCCTCCGACTTCAGACTCCTCCTCAGAGCACCTGGAAAAGTTAAGACTCTCTTCATGTTGACATAAGAACCATTTGCTTGGTGCATACGTTCAGTCTAGTAATGTCTCTCACAGGGTTGGTCTGATGACAATTTGTTTCACAGTTAGAAGCAGAAGCTGGCGCTGCACTCACCTCTCCCACACCTTCTATCACAATGGGTCCAAGATGTCTTCACAGGAGTCATGGATGCAAGAAACTGTAATAAGTAACTGCAGCGCTGCCTCCTGACGACATCTTGTTCCAGGAGGGTAAATGGATGCTGCAATGAAGTGAGTGAAGCCCCAGCCTCCTGTGAGGTCACGTTTGACACTCCTCTAAAATTTGACATCACATAAAGTACAATAAAAGAAAAATAACATTAAGTTATGGATTAAGTGGATAAGGAGACGAGCAGGCAATTGTATAATGAAGCAAATTACAATAAGTGGTTAGGGTGTAAAGATAGATGATTACCAAGACATTTTAGGTGCTGGGCCACCCCTCTAACATCAGGTTTAAAATAACACCAAGCAGTTGAAAGAAATAACATGTCCATTCTTCTGGCGTTTTCAGTTTGGAACATGCTCCATATTTTACAATTTAACTTGCCTACAAAAAAAAAAAAATTGTACATACCTTTAGCCAATATTCACACATTGCGTTCTTGCAGCAGTTATTTTTCAGTATCCAAAACCTCCTCTCTTGGCAGTAAAAATGTTGTCTTAAAAATGCCCCTTTTTTGATATTTTTGCAGCAACTTACTTGTGTGATTTGTGTATAGTACCTTACTTAGTTTTATTGACGCAAAAAGCTAAAAAAAATGCAACTAAGCGTTTTTGCACAATCGTTACTTTCTAATCGCTGAATAACAACAATGCTAAAAAAAATGGATTTAAGAAATGCTGCAAAACAAGTGTGTGCATGAGGATTCTGAAATCTCACAGCTTTTGCTGCTAATTAGAATTTTTTTTTAAATGCAGAAAAAACGTGATGTGTTAACATAGCCTTAAGGTACCGTCACACTGAACGATATCGTTAACGATATCATTGCTTTTTGTGACGTAGCAACGATATCGTTAACGAAATCGTTGTGTGTGACAGCGACTAACGATCAGGCCCCTGCTGGGAGATCGTTGGTCGCTGGGGAAAGTCCAGCACTTTATTTCGTCGCTGGGTCTCCCGCTGACATCGCTGAATCGGCGTGTGTGACACCGATCCAGCGATGTCTTCACTGGTAACCAGGGTAAACATCGGGTTACTAAGCGCAGGGCCGCGCTTAGTAACCCGATGTTTACCCTGGTTACCAGCGTAAAAGTAAAAAAAAAAAAAAACACTACATACTTACCTACCGCTGTCTGTCCCCGGTGCTGTGCTTCTCTGCAGTCTGCACTGTGAGCACCGGCCAGCCGGAAAGCAGAGCGGTGACGTCACCACTGTGCTTTCCGGCCGCTGTGCTTACACAGTGCAGAGGAGAGCAGAGAAGCAGAGCGCCGGGGACAGACAGCGGAAGGTAAGTATGTAGTGTTTGTGTTTTTTTACATTTACGCTAGTAACCAGGGTAAACATCGGGTTACTAAGCGCAGCCCTGTGCTTAGTAACCCGATGTTTACCCTGGTTACCCGGGGACCTCGGGATCGTTGGTCACTGGAGAGCTGTCTGTGTGACAGCTCTCCAGCAACCAAACAGCGACGCTGCAGCGATCGGCATCGTTGTCGGTATCGCTGCAGCGTCGCTTAGTGTGATGGTACCTTTAGAGTGTGTCTAATAGCCAAGTGCTGATCTGTGTCTTGGTGGCCGTGGAAAAGGGCACTTCCCACTCCACAGGAAACGGTGAGTGCACACTTGTCTCATCCTCACCGTTCAGAACAAGCAGGACGCTCCTCACAATACTTTTTAAAGGGCCCAGGCTGATCCCGTTGTCTTTGGCAAATTCTTCAAGCTGAGAAGTGAACTGATCCGCCTGCAGGAAAAGAAAGGAAAAGATGTAGTCCTGACCCCCAAAACAAGACAAGTGGGGGGAGGGGCGCAATTTACCTCTCTCTGTTCTTTAAGGAAAGAAAATATCGCTGAGCAGAGACGTGACACCTGCTGGAGAGAGGATCACAGACAGAGCATCAGTACAAGAGCAGGAGGCATCAGTGTAAAGGTACCGTCACACAAAGCGACGCTGCAGCAATACCGACAACGATCCGGATCGCTGCAGCGTCGCTGTTTGGTCGCTGGAGAGCTGTCACACAGACCGCTCTCCAGCGACCAACGATGCCGGTAACCAGGGTAAACATCGGGTTACTAAGCGCAGGGCCGCGCTTAGTAACCCGATGTTTACCCTGGTTACCATCGTTAAAGTAAAAAAAACAAACACTACATACTTACCTTCCGCTGTCTGTCCCCGGCGCTGGGCTTCTCTGCTCTGGCTGTGAGCGCCGGGCAGCCGGAAAGCACAGCGGTGACGTCACCGCTCTGCTTTCCGGCCGCTGTGCTCACACAGGGCAGCGAAGCACAGCGCCGGGGACAGACAGCGGTAGGTAAGTATGTAGTGGTTGTTTTTTTTACTTTAACGATGGTAACCAGGGTAAACATCGGGTTACTAAGCGTGGCCCTGCGCTTAGTAACCCGATGTTTACCCTGGTTACCAGCGAAGACATCGCTGAATCGGCGTCACACACGCCGATTCAGCGATGTCAGCGGGAGATCCAGCGACGAAACAAAGTTCTGGACTTTCTTCCCCGACCAGCGACATCACAGCAGGGGCCTGATCGCTGCTGCCTGTCACACTGGACGATATCGCTAGCCAGGACGCTGCAACATCACGGATCGCTAGCGATATCGTCTAGTGTGACGGTACCTTAAGGATCAGTATAAAGGGGCCTGCAGCCGCCCCACCACCCAGATGTTATAGATGGATGCCCCCACTGAAGAGGAGAACCCCATCTAAGATAAGCAAAGAAGATACAGATCAGCGTCACTGCCTGTATTTTACTCCAGAGCTGCACTCTGCTTTCTTGTCCGATGCTTGAACAAAGGGTATACTATTGATTTGAATTCTGGTTAGTGTCCTATTTACACCATTCCCCGTAAGTCATCTGATGGAGGAAAAGGGCCCACCTCCTCCATTCAGTCAGATAGGAGGAAACAAGACTGATGAAATATTTACTGACTGACAATAAGCTGAATAGTGAGTGCAGCTCTAGAGTATAATACAGGGTGTAACTCAGCATCAGTACAGGATAAGTAATGTAATGTATGTACACAGTGACTCCACCAGCAGAATAGTGAGTGTAGCTCTGCAGTATAATACAGGATGTAACTCAGGATCAGTACAGGATAAGTAATGTACTGTATGTACACAGTGACTCCACCAGCAGAATAGTGAGTACAGCTCTGGAGTATAATACAGGATGTAACTCAGGATCAGTACAGGATAAGTAATGTAATGTATGTACACAGTGGCTCCACCAGCAGAATAGTGAGTACAGCTCTGGGGTATAATACAGGATGTAACTCATGATCAGTACAGGATCAGTAATGTAATGTATGTACACAGTGACTGCACCAGCAGAATAGTGAGTGCAGCTCTGGGGTATAATACAGGATGTAACTCAGGATCAGTAATGTAATGTATGTACACAGTGTCTGCACCAGCAGAATAGTGAGTGCAGCTCTGGAGTACAATACAGGATGTAACTCAGGATCAGTACAGGATAAGTAATGTAATGTATGTACACAGTGACTGCACCAGCAGAATAGTGAGAGCAGCTCTGGAGTACAATACAGGATGTAACTCAGGATCAGTACAGGATAAGTAATGTAATGTATGTACACAGTGACTGCACCAGCAGAATAGTGAGTGCAGCTCTGGAGTACAATACAGGATGTAACTCAGGATCAGTACAGGATAAGTAATGTAATGTATGTACACAGTGACTGCACCTGCAGAATAGTGAGTGTAGCTCTGCAGTATAATACAGGATGTAACTCAGGATCAGTACAGGATAAGTAATGTAATGTATGTACACAGTGACTCCACCAGCAGAATAGTGAGTGTAGCTCTGCAGTATAATACAGGATGTAACTCAGGATCAGTACAGGATAAGTAATGTACTGTATGTACACAGTGACTCCACCAGCAGAATAGTGAGTACAGCTCTGGAGTATAATACAGGATGTAACTCAGGATCAGTACAGGATAAGTAATGTAATGTATGTACACAGTGACTCCACCAGCAGAATAGTGAATGTAGCTCTGCAGTATAATACAGGATGTAACTCAGGATCAGTACAGGATAAGTAATGTACTGTATGTACACAGTGACTCCACCAGCAGAATAGTGAGTACAGCTCTGGAGTATAATACAGGATGTAACTCAGGATCAGTACAGGATCAGTAATGTAATGTATGTACACAGTGACTGCACCAGCAGAATAGTGAGTGCAGCTCTGGGGTATAATACAGGATGTAACTCAGGATCAGTAATGTAATGTATGTACACAGTGACTGCACCAGCAGAATAGTGAGTGCAGCTCTGGAGTACAATACAGGGTGTAACTCAGGATCAGTACAGGATAAGTAATGTAATGTATGTACACAGTGACTCCACCAGCAGAATAGTGAGTGTAGCTCTGCAGTATAATACAGGATGTAACTCAGGATCAGTACAGGATAAGTAATGTACTGTATGTACACAGTGACTCCACCAGCAGAATAGTGAGTACAGCTCTGGAGTATAATACAGGATGTAACTCAGGATCAGTACAGGATCAGTAATGTAATGTATGTACACAGTGACTGCACCAGCAGAATAGTGAGTGCAGCTCTGGGGTATAATACAGGATGTAACTCAGGATCAGTAATGTAATGTATGTACACAGTGACTGCACCAGCAGAATAGTGAGTGCAGCTCTGGAGTACAATACAGGATGTAACTCAGGATCAGTACAGGATAAGTAATGTAATGTATGTACACAGTGACTGCACCAGCAGAATAGTGAGTGCAGCTCTGGAGTACAATACAGGATGTAACTCAGGATCAGTACAGGATAAGTAATGTAATGTGTGTACACAGTGACTGCACCAGCAGAAAAGTGAGTGCAGCTCTAGAGTATAATACAGGGTGTAACTCAGGATCAGTACAGGATAAGTAATGTAATGTATGTACACAGTGACTCCACCAGCAGAACAGAGAGTGCAGCTCTAGAGTATACTACGGGATGCAACTCAGGATCAGTACAGGATAAGTAATGTAATGTATGTACACAGTGACTCCACCAGCAGAACAGTGAGTGCAGCTCTGGAGTATAATACAGGATGTAACTCAGGATCAGTACAGGATAAGTAATGTATGTACACAGTGACTGCACCAGCAGAATAGGGAGTGCAGCTCTGGAGTATAATACAGGATGTAACTCAGGATCAGTACAGGATAAGTAATGTAATGTATGTACACAGTGACTGCACCAGCAGAATAGGGAGTGCAGCTCTAGAGTATAATACAGGATGTAACTCAGGATCAGTACAGGATAAGTAACTTATAACTTTTTTTTGGAAGTGCATTTGAACAGCAAGGTGGATTGCTGTTAAGGGAACTAGAGAAAAAAAAAATCTATAAATCTTCAGCATAGCGAGTGTGAGCGAGCTGAGTGTGAGCTGAGTGTAAGTGTGAACGGCGTTAAGTGTGACTTGTGATTCAGTGTCTTTGAATTCAGGGAGTTTCCAAGGGAGGAATTACTGAATTGCTGTCTGTTTTTTATTAATACTTTGTATTTATATTTTATTTTTTTTATTTAACTTTTCTGTCTGGTGCAATCCCCATTAGGAAATGTGCTCCACTCTTGTTAATCCCATCCAGTGCACATCTTGCCACATGTATGCAGTCCTTGAGCAGCCAGTCGAGGGTGCATACTGCTGTGCGAGATGTGAGCACGTTGTGCATTTGGAAACCCAGATTCTGAATCTAAATGTGCAGCTGGCAACACTGAGATCCATAGACAATATGGAGAGGAGTCTTCTGCTCACGGAGCAGACGCTCAATGGGATAGATGAGGTGGGGGATGGTAGGATGGAGCTGCAGGACAGTGAAGCAGCAAGCTGGGTGACAGTTAGGAAGCGGGGTAGAGGGAAGAGTGCCAGGGAGGCTAGTCCTGATCTGGAACACCCCAATAAGTTTGCTAAGGCTACGTTCACATTAGCGTTTTGCGACGCATGCGTTTTTGTGTGATGTGTTGTGCGACGCATGCGGGTTTTTTTGCCGCAAGCGTCGGGCCTAGAAAACGCAATAAGTTGCATTTTTCTTGCATCCAAATTTCGGCAAAAAACGACGCATGTGTCGCAAAACGCAGCGTTTTTGCGTGCGTTTTGGTGCGTTTTAATTTGCGTTGTGCGTTGCGTCGCCGACGCAGCAGCGCACAACGCAAATGTGAACGTAGCCTAAGTTGGCAGATGAGGGGGGTGCCAGTACAGGGGTAGCACTGCTGCAGCCAGGCATGTCCTCTGAAAGCCGGAGTAGTGACTGCTCCAGTAAGGAGGGAAATAGGAGAGCAGGGCAGGCCAGACAGGTGCTGGTAGTGCGTGACTCAATTATTAGGGGAACAGATAGGGCAATCTGTCACAAAGACAGGGATCGTCGAACGGTGTGCTGCCTACCTGGCGCTCGAGTCCGACACATCGCTGATCGGGTTGACAGATTACTGGGAGGGGCTGGTGAGGACCCAGCGGTCATGGTGCACATTGGCACAAATGACAAAGTTAGAGGTAGGTGGAAGGTCCTTAAAGATGATTCCAGGGAATTAGGCTGCAAGCTGAAAGCAAGGACCTCCAACGTGGTATTTTCCAAAATACTGCCTGTACCACGTGCCACGCCAGAGAGGCAACGGGAGATTAGGGAGGTTAATAAGTGGCTCAAGAATTGGTGTAGGAAGGAGGGGTTTGGGTTCCTGCAGAACTGGGACGACTTCTCAGTTGGCTACAGGCTCTACGCTAGGGACGGGCTGCATCTCAATGGTGAAGGTGCAGCTGTGCTGGGGGAGAAAATGGCTAGAAGGTTGGAGGAGTGTTTAAACTAGGGAATGGGGGGGAGGATATTCATTTTATAGGAGGGGAAGATAGTGCAGATAGAGACCTGGGCACAAACAAGGAAGTTGGGGGTGGCGGTGGCATGGGGAGTGGGGTTAGAACAGTTAATAATTTAAGAAATAGAGGTACAGAGAGGAACATCAAGTGCATGTATACTAATGCCAGAAGCCTCGCCAACAAAATGGACGAATTAGAACTAATTTGTTGGAGCATAATTATGACATGGTGGGGATATCTGAGACATGACTGGATGAGAGCCATGACTGGGCTGTTAACTTGCAGGGCTATAGCCTGTTCAGAAATGACCGAACGGATAAGCGAGGGGGAGGGGTGTGTCTGTATGTAAAATCGTCCTTAAAACCCATCCGGCGTGATAATATAGGTGAATTTAATGAAAATGTAGAATCCCTGTGGGTGGAGATAAGGGGAGGGGAAAAAATAATAAATTACTGATAGGGGTTTGTTATAAATCTCCAAAAATAATGGAAGCAACGGAGAATATCCTCGTAAAGCAAATAGATGAAGCTGCGACTCAAGGAGAAGTCATTATTATGGGGGACTTCAACTACCCTGAAATAGACTGAGGTACAGAAACCTGCAGTTCCAGCAAAGGTAATCGGTTTTTGACAACTATGAGAGACAATTACCTTTCACAACTGGTTCAGGACCCAACAAGAAGGGGGGCACTGCTAGACCTAATATTAACCAACAGGCCAGACCGCATAGCAAATATAAGGGTTGGGGGTCACTAGGGAAAAAGCGATCACAAAATAATAAGTTTTCATATATCCTTTAAAAAGATGTGTAACAGAGGGGTGACAAGGACACTAAACTTCAGGAGGGCAAATTTCCAACGGATGAGAGAGGATCTTGGTGCAATTAACTGGGACGATATCCTGAGACACAAAAATACACAAAGAAAATGGGAGACATTTATTAGCATCCTGGATAGGACCTGTGCACAGTATATACCGTATGGGAATAAACATACTAGAAATAGGAGGAAACCAATATGGCTAAATAGAGCTGTAAGGGGCGCAATAAGTGACAAAAAGAAAGCATTTAGAGAATTAAAGGAAGTAGGTAGTGAGGAGGCATTAAATAAATACAAAAAATTAAATCAATTCTGTAAAAGCAAATCAAGGCAGCAAAGATTGAGACAGAGAGACTCATTGCCAGAGAGAGTAAAAATAATCCTAAAATATTCTTTAACTACATAAATAGTAAGAAACTAAAAAATGATAGTGTTGGCCCCCTTAAAAATAGTCTGGGTGAAATGGTGGAGGAGGATGAGGAAAAAGCCAATATGCTAAATGACTTTTTTTCATCAGTATTTACACAAGAAAATCCATGTACACAGTGACTGCACCAGCAGAATAGTGAGTACAGCTCTGGGGTATAATACAGGATGTAACTCAGGATCAGTAATGTAATGTATGTACACAGTGATTGCACCAGCAGAATAGTGAGTGCAGCTCTGGAGTACAATACAGGATGTAACTCAGGATCAGTACAGGATAAGTAATGTAATGTATGTACACAGTGACTGCATCAGCAGAATAGTGAGTGCAGCTCTGGAGTATAATACAGGATGTAACTCAGGGTCAGTACAGGATAAGTAACGCAATGTATGTACACAGTGACTCCACCAGCAGAATAGTGAGTGCAGCTCTGGAGTACAATACAGGATGTAACTCAGGATCAGTACAGGATAAGTAATGTAATGTATGTACACAGTGACTGCATCAGCAGAATAGTGAGTGCAGCTCTGGAGTATAATACAGGATGTAACTCAGGGTCAGTACAGGATAAGTAATGCAATGTATGTACACAGTGACTCCACCAGCAGAATAGTGAGTGCAGCTCTGGAGTACAATACAGGATGTAACTCAGGATCAGTACAGGATAAGTAATGTAATGTATGTACACAGTGACTGCATCAGCAGAATAGTGAGTGCAGCTCTGGAGTATAATACAGGATGTAACTCAGGGTCAGTACAGGATAAGTAATGCAATGTATGTTAACAGTGACTGCACCAGTAGAACGAGGCTGAAGTTGGTTTCTTATTCGTCGGTTTCTTATTCGGCAATTTTTTCTTTTCTGTTTTTTATAGGTTTAACAACAAAAAATAATCATCACAATAATAAAAGACAATGCAGCGAGGTGCCCTGATGTAAATACACTTAAAAACGGCTACAAAAATAATAAAACTGGCACAAAAATGGGCATCAAAGTGGGCACCAAAGAGCGCTGAAGAAAGGGTTAAATGCCTTTGGGCCACTGATCTCACACTGCAGACATATAGAACATGGAGCCCCACATCAAAACCAGTTTTTCCCAGCCTGGCCCAAATGGGTTCTGGGCATCAGAACTGGCATCAAAGTGGGCAGACAGTCAATTTTGGCCATTTGAATAAGTAACTGATGTTTTTAAGGGGTTAAATGTCTTTGGGCAATTGATACGACACTTAAAATACACAGAAAGTGATGCCCTGCATCAAACCCAGGTCCCTCCTGCCTGGCCCAAATGGGCTCTGGGCACCAGAACTGGCATCAAAGTGGGCAAACAGCCCATTTTGACATATTTGAATAAGTAACTGACATTTTTAAGGGGTTAAATGCATTTGGGCCACTGATACAACCCTTAAAATTCACAGACAGCGAAGCCCTGCATCAAACCCAGGTCCCTCCAGCCTGGCCCAAATGGGTTCTGGGCACCAGAACTAGCATCAAAGTGGGCAAAAAGCCCATTTTCACAGATTTGAATAAGTAACTGATGTTTTTAAGCGGTTAAATACCTTTGGGCCACTGATACCATAGTGCATACATATAGAACAGGGAGCCTGACATCAAAAACAGGTCTCCTCAGCCTGGCCCAAATGGGTTCTGGGCATCAGAACTGGCATCAAAGTGGGCAAACAGCCCATTTTCACAAATTTGAATAAGTAACTGATGTTTTTAAGGGGTTAAATGCCTTTGGGCCACTGATACGACACGTAAAATACACAGAAAGTGATGGCCTGCATCAAACCCAGGTCCCTTCAGCCTGGCCCAAATGGCTTCCGGGCACCAGAACTGGCATCAAAGTGGGCAAACAGCCCATTTTCACAGATTTGAATAAGTAACTGATGTTTTTAAGGGGTTAAATGCATTTGGGCCACTGATACGACACGTAAAATTCACAGACAGTGATGCCCTGCATCAAACCCAGGTCCCTCCAGCCTGGCCCAAATGGGTTCTGGGCACCAGAACTAGCATCAAAGTGGGCAAACAGCCCATTTTTACAGAATTGAATAAGTAACTGATGTTTTTAAGGGGTTAAATGCCTTTGGGCCACTGATACCATAGTGCATTCATATAGAACAGGGAGCCCCACATCAAAAACAGGTCTCTTCAGCCTGGCCCAAATGGGTTCTGGGCACCAGAACTGGCATCAAAGTGGGCAAACAGCCCATTTTCACAGATTTGAATAAGTAACTGATGTTTTTAAGGGGTTAAATGCCTTTGGGCCACTGTTACCACAGTGCATACATATCGAACATCAAGCCTCACATCAAAAACAAGTCCCTCCAGCCTGGCCCAAATAGGTTCTGGGCACCAGATCTGGCATCAAAGTGGGCAAACTTCCCTTTTTACAGATATTAATAAGTAACTGATGTTTTTAAGGGGTTGAATTACTTGTACAATGGACTCCTCGCCAGAGACGGACTACACCTCAACAAACCTGGGAAACAAACATTCGCCAGAAGACTCACTACACTCATCAGGAGGGCGTTAAACTAGAAGAAGAGGGGACGGGAAGAAAAACATTAGACTCGAACAAAGAAGACCCAGGAAAACATACTCAGAAGGGAGGTAAGAACATTTCTAAAACAATCCACAGCGAGGAGATTGGAACAAAACAAAATCCTCTAAACTGCATGCTCGCAAACGCCAGAAGCCTGACAAACAAGATGGAAGAACTAGAAGCAGAAATATCTACAGGTAACTTTGACATAGTGGGAATAACCGAGACATGGTTAGATGAAAGCTATGACTGGGCAGTTAACTTACAGGGTTACAGTCTGTTTAGAAAGGATCGTAAAAATCGGAGAGGAGGAGGGGTTTGTCTCTATGTAAAGTCTTGTCTAAAGTCCACTTTAAGGGAGGATATTAGCGAAGGGAATGAGGATGTCGAGTCCATATGGGTCGAAATTCATGGAGGGAAAAATGATAACAAAATTCTCATTGGGGTCTGTTACAAACCCTCAAATATAACAGAAATCATGGAAAGTCTACTTCTAAAGCAGATAGATGAAGCTGCAACCCATAATGAGGTCCTGGTTATGGGGGACTTTAACTATCCGGATATTAACTGGGAAACAGAAACCTGTGAAACCCATAAAGGCAACAGGTTTCTGCTAATAACCAAGAAAAATTATCTTTCACAATTGGTGCAGAATCCAACCAGAGGAGCAGCACTTTTAGACCTAATACTATCTAATAGACCTGACAGAATAACAAATCTGCAGGTGGTCGGGCATCTAAGAAATAGCGACCACAATATTGTACAGTTTCACCTGTCTTTCACTAGGGGGACTTGTCAGGGAGTCACAAAAACACTGAACTTTAGGAAGGCAAAGTTTGACCAGCTTAGAGATGCCCTTAATCTGGTAGACTGGGACAATATCCTCAGAAATAAGAATACAGATATTAACTGGAAAATGTTTAAGAACATCCTAAATAGGCACTGTAAGCGGATTATACCTTGTGGGAATAAAAGGACTAGAAATAGGAAAAACCCAATGTGGCTAAACAAAGAAGTAAGACAGGCAATTAACAGTAAAAAGAAAGCATTTGCACTACTAAAGCAGGATGGCACCATTGAAGCTCTAAAAAACTATAGGGAGAAAAATACTTTATCTAAAAAACTAATTAAAGCTGCCAAAAAGGAAACAGAGAAGCACATTGCTAAGGAGAGTAAAACTAATCCCAAACTGTTCTTCAACTATATCAATAGTAAAAGAATAAAAACTGAAAATGTAGGCCCCTTAAAAAATAGTGAGGAAAGAATGGTTGTAGATGACGAGGAAAAAGCTAACATATTAAACACCTTCTTCTCCACGGTATTCACGGTGGAAAATGAAATGCTAGGTGAAATCCCAAGAAACAATGAAAACCCTATATTAAGGGTCACCAATCTAACCCAAGAAGAGGTGCGAAATCGGCTAAATAAGATTAAAATAGATAAATCTCCGGGTCCGGATGGCATACACCCACGAGTACTAAGAGAACTAAGTAATGTAATAGATAAACCATTATTTCTTATTTTTAGGGACTCTATAGCGACTGGGTCTGTTCCGCAGGACTGGCGCATAGCAAATGTGGTGCCAATATTCAAAAAGGGCTCTAAAAGTGAACCTGGAAATTATAGGCCAGTAAGTCTAACCTCTATTGTTGGTAAAATATTTGAAGGGTTTCTGAGGGATGTTATTCTGGATTATCTCAATGAGAATAACTGTTTAACTCCATATCAGCATGGGTTTATGAGAAATCGCTCCTGTCAAACCAATCTAATCAGTTTTTATGAAGAGGTAAGCTATAGACTGGACCACGGTGAGTCATTGGACGTGGTATATCTCGATTTTTCCAAAGCGTTTGATACCGTGCCGCACAAGAGGTTGGTACACAAAATGAGAATGCTTGGTCTGGGGGAAAATGTGTGTAAATGGGTTAGTAACTGGCTTAGTGATAGAAAGCAGAGAGTGGTTATAAATGGTATAGTCTCTAACTGGGTCGCTGTGACCAGTGGGGTACCGCAGGGGTCAGTATTGGGACCTGTTCTCTTCAACATATTCATTAATGATCTGGTAGAAGGTTTACACAGTAAAATATCGATATTTGCAGATGATACAAAACTATGTAAAGCAGTTAATACAAGAGAAGATAGTATTCTGCTACAGATGGATCTGGATAGGTTGGAAACTTGGGCTGAAAGGTGGAAGATGAGGTTTAACAATGATAAATGTAAGGTTATACACATGGGAAGAAGGAATCAATATCACCATTACACACTGAACGGGAAACCACTGGGTAAATCTGACAGGGAGAAGGACTTGGGGATCCTAGTTAATGATAAACTTACCTGGAGCAGCCAGTGCCAGGCAGCAGCTGCCAAGGCAAACAGGATCATGGGGTGCATTAAAAGAGGTCTGGATACACATGATGAGAGCATTATACTGCCTCTGTACAAATCCCTAGTTAGACCGCACATGGAGTACTGTGTCCAGTTTTGGGCACCGGTGCTCAGGAAGGATATAATGGAACTAGAGAGAGTACAAAGGAGGGCAACAAAATTAATAAAGGGGATGGAAAAACTACAATACCTAGATAGATTAGCGAAATTAGGATTATTTAGTCTAGAAAAAAGACGACTGAGGGGCAATCTAATAACCATGTATAAGTATATAAGGGGACAATACAAATATCTCGCTGAGGATTTGTTTATACCAAGGAAGGTGACGGGCACAAGGGGGCATTCTTTGCGTCTGGAGGAGAGAAGGTTTTTCCACCAACATAGAAGAGGATTCTTTACTGTTAGGGCAGTGAGAATCTGGAATTGCTTGCCTGAGGAGGTGGTGATGGCGAACTCAGTCGAGGGGTTCAAGAGAGGTCTGGATGTCTTCCTGGAGCAGAACAATATTGTATCATACAATTATTAGGTTCTGTAGAAGGACGTAAATCTGGGGATTTATTATGATGGAAAATAGGCTGAACTGGATGGACAAATGTCTTTTTTCGGCCTTACTAACTATGTTACTATGAATGCCTTTGAGCCACTGATACCACAGTGCATATGTCAGGAAATAGGAAGAAGTCCTGATTACTTCAATTACACATACAGCGCCCTGAGCTCCAATTTCCTCTGCCTGCCCGGACAAGGCTGGAATTCTAAGCCACTCTTTCTCCCTCCTCCCACTATACAGCCGTAATGTAAGACGAGCCTGCCAGCGTCATTGAAGAATTTATATGGCCCTGTGCTGCTGTCACGATAATGCCAAAAAATGTCTTATTGTGAGTGTAGTTTCAGAAGAACATTGTTAACTACACACACACTCACAATGCAGCTGCGACCCCTTTCTCTTCCCCCCCCTCAGCTTCACACCTACCCGAAACAAAGCCTATGATAGAGACTGGGCAACCTGATACTAATGGTGGGCAGGGTGTGGCTTTAAACTGCAGGTGACCAATCCGGCAAAGCCACCCGTTGTCCCTCCCCTCTCACTCAAGAATGCCTTTGTCTGAGAACTTGGAATAAGGTAAAGAACTATCCGATCAGTGCATATCATTAACCAGCCCTTTAGTGTTGTCACAAGCTCAGAAGTATAAGTCACTGTACTCTTAGACCAGCCATCAGTCTTGGCCGGGAAGCGATCTAACACAGCTTGGCAAAGCTGTTCCATGCATCTGGATGTATTTATCCTCCTAAGCCACAGGCCAGCCAAGATGATAAAGTTGTCTGCAGGATGCGTTTTTTCCCCATAGACTAACATTACCGACGTATTGCCACACGTCGCAACCGTCATGCAACGGTTGCGCCGTGTTGTGGCGGACCGCCGGCACAAAAAAACGTTCAATGTAACTTTTTTTGTGCGTTGTGTCTGCCATTTTCGGCCGCGCATTCGCGGCCGAAGCTCCGCCCCCTCCTCCCCGCAACTTACAATGGGGCAGCGGATGTGTGGAAAAAATGCATCCACTGCCCCCATTGTGCAGTGCTTCCACAGCATGCGTCGGTACCTGGGCCCGACGCTAATGTGAAAGTAGCCTAAGCCACAGGCCAGCCAAGATGATACCATGACATAACCTGTAAGTTCTCTTTTCAACGTTAATCCTTTTTTATTTTGTAATCTGTAATGTACCGCATTTTCCGGCGTATAACAAGACTTTTTAACCCCTGCAAAGCATCTCAAAAGTCGGGGGTCGTCTTATATGCCGGGTACGGCATGTGTAGGGAGCAGTCCTGTATGGTTCCCAGGATCTAAAGGAGAGGAGACTCTCCTTCATGCCCTGGGATCCATATTCATGGAAAAAAAAAGATAAAAATAAAAAATATGGGATACAGTGACCCTTCGACGGCCCGCGGCTCTCATCGGTGCAAGGGCTGGTCTCCAATCCTAAGGATGCATTGATCGAAGGACCTTTGGTGACGTCACGGTCACCCGACCGCAACGTCATCAAAGGTCCTTCGTTCAATGCATCCTTAGGAACGGAGGCCGCCGCTTGCGCCGCTGAGAGCCGCGGGCCGTATATATGTATATCCCATATTTTTTATATGGGGGGGGGGGGGGCGGGTGAGCAAGGGGTCGCAGCTGCATTGTGAGAATGTGTGTGTGTCTGTAGTTAGCCATGTCCTTCTTAATCTACACTCAAAATATGCCAATTGTTGGCATTATCGTGACAGCAGCACAGGGCCATATAAATTCTTCAATGAAGCTGGCAGGCTCGTCTTACATTACGGCTGTATAGCGGGGGGGAGGGAGAAAGAGTGGCTTAGAATTCCAGCCTTGTGCGGGCAGGCAGAGGAAATTGCAGCTCAGAGCGCTGTATGTGTAATTGAAGCAATCAGGACTTCTTCCTATTTCCTGACATATGCACTGTGGTATCAGTGGCTCAAAGTCATTTAACCCCTTAAAAACATCAGTTACTTATTCAAATCTGTGAAAAAGGGCTGTTTGCCCACTTTGATGCCAGTTCTGGTGCCCAGAACCCATTTGAGTCAGGCTGGAGGGACCTGGTTTTGATGCAGGCTATCACTGTCTGTGTATTTTAAGTGTCGTTTCAGTGGCCCAAAGGCATTTAACCCCTTAAAAACATCAGTTACTTATTCAAATCTGTAAAAATGGGCTGTTTGCCCACTTTGATGCCAGTTTTGATGCCCAGAACCCATTTGGGCCAGGCTGAAGAGACCTGTTTTTGATGTGGGGCTCCCTGTTCTATATGTATGCACTATGGTATCAGTGGCCCAAAGGCATTTAACCCCTTAAAAACATCAGTTACTTATTCAAATTTGTGAAAATGGGCTGTTTGCCCACTTTGATGCCAGTTCTGGTGCCCAGAACCCATTAGGGCTAGGCTGAAGGGACCTGGGTTTGATGCAGGCCATCACTGTCTTTGTATTTTAAGTGTCGTATCCATGGCCCAAAGGCATTTAACCCCTTAAAAACATCAGTTACTTATTGAAATCTGTGAAAATGGGTTGTTTGCCCACTTTGATGCCAGTTCTGGTGCCCAGAACCCATTAGGGCTAGGCTGAAGGGACCTGGGTTTGATGCAGGCCATCACTTACTGTGTATTTTAAGTGTCGTATCAGTGGCCCAAAGGCATTTAACCCCTTAAAAACATCAGTTACTTATTCAAATCTGTGAAAATGGGCTGTTTGCCCACTTGATGCCAGTTCTGGTGCCCAGAACCCATTTGGGCCAGGCTGAAGGGACCAGGGTTTGATGCAGGGCATCACTGTCTGTGTATTGTAAGTGTCATATAAGTGGCCCAAAGGCATTTAACCCCTTAAAAATGTCAGTTACTTATTCAAATATGTCAAAATGGGCTGTTTGCCCACTTTGATGCCAGTTCTGGTTCCCAGAACCCATTTGGGGCAGGCTGAAAAGACCTGGGTTTGATGCAGGGCATCACTGTCTGTGAATTTTAAGTGTTGTATCAGTGGCTAAAATGCGTTTAACCCCTTAAAAACATCAGTTACTTATTCAAATCTGTGAAAAAGGGCTGTTTGCCCACTTTGATGCCAGTTCTGGTTCCCAGAACCCATTTGGGCCAGGCAGGAGGGACCTGGGTTTCATGCAGGGCATCACTGACTATGATTTTTAAGTGTTGTATCAGTGGCTAAAATGCGTTTAACCCCTTAAAAACATCAGTTACTTATTCAAATCTGTGAAAAAGGGCTGTTTGCCCACTTTGATGCCAGTTCTGGTGCCCAGAACACATCTGGGCCAGGCAGGAGGGACCTGGGTTTGATGCAGGGCATCACTTTCTGTGTATTTTAAGTGTCGTATCAGTGGCCCAAAGGCATTTAAACCCTTAAAAACATCAGTTACTTATTCAAATTTGTGAAAATGGATGGGCTGTTTGCCCACTTTGATGCCAGTTCTGGTGCCCAGAACCCATTTGGGCCAGGCTGGAGGAACCTGGGTTTGATGCAGGGCATCACTGTCTGTGTATTGTAAGTGTTGTATGGCCCAAAGACATTTAACCCCTTAAAAACATCAGTTACTTATTCAAATCTGTGAAAATGGATGGGCTGTTTGCCCACTTTGATGCCAGTTCTGGTGCCCAGAACCCATTTGGGCCAGACTGGAGGGACCTGGGTTTGATGCAGGGCATCACTTTCTGTGTATTTTAAGTGTTGTATCAGTGGCCCAAAGGCATTTAACCCCTTAAAAATGTCAGTTACATATTCAAATATGTCAAAATGGGCTGTTTGCCCACTTTGATGCCAGTTCTGGTTTCCAGAACCCATTTGGGCCAGGCAGGACGGACCTGGGTTTGATGCAGGGCTTCCCTGTCTGTGAATTTTAAGGGTTGTATCAGTGGCTCAAAGGCATTTAACCCCTTAAAAACATCAGTTACTTATTCAAATCTGTGAAAAAGGGCTGTTTGCCCACTTTGATGCCAGTTCTGGTGCCCAGAACCCATTTGGGCCAGGCTGAAGGGACCTGGGTTTGATGCAGGCCATCACTGTCTGTGTATTTTAAGTGTCGTATCAATGGCCCAAAGACATTTAACCCCTTAAAAACATCAGTTACTTATTCAAATGGCCAAAATTGACTGTCTGCCCACTTTGATGCCAGTTCTGATGCCCAGAACCCATTTGGGCCAGGCTGGAAAAAACTGGTTTTGATGTGGGGCTCCATGTTCTATATGTCTGCAGTGTGACATCAGTGGCCCAAAGGCATTTAACCCTTTCTTCAGCGCTCTTTGATGCCCACTTTGATGCCCATTTTTGTGCCAGTTTTATTGTTTTTGTAGCCGTTTTTAAGCGTATTCACATCAGGGCACCTCGCTGCATTGTCTTTTATTATTGTGATGATTATTTTTTGTTGTTAAACCTATAAAACACAGAAAAGAAAAAATTGCCGAATAAGAAACCAACTTCAGCCTCGTACCAGCAGAATAGTGAGTGCAGCTCTGATGTATAATACAGGATGTAACTCAGAATCAGTACAGGATAAGTAATGTAATGTATGTACACAGTGACTGCACCAGCAGAATAGTGAGTGCAGCTCTGGGGTATAATACAGGATTTAACTCAGGATCAGTACAGGATAAGTAATGTAATGTATGTACACAGTGACTCCACCAGCAGAATAGTGAGTGCAGCTCTGGAGTATAATACAGGATGTAACTCAGGATCAGTACAGGATAAGTAATGTAATGTATGTACACAGTGACTGCACCAGCAGAATAGTGAGTGCAGCTCTGGTGTACACCGCGTTCCTCACCATCATCCGTCCTGGAACAGGAACATATTCCTGCTCCATTTCTATGGTCCGCATATAGCTACTACCGATTCTGGGCAAGAGGTGTTCTTTGGTCCACCTGTTAGATCCATACAACACACTTGTTTGGTCCATATTTAGCTACTGCCGATCCTGGGTAAGAGGTCTCCTTTGGCTCACCTGTTAGACCCATACAATACATTTACTCTCACAGGTTCTACTTACCATAGTCAAGAGCCACCATTGGATTTTCCCTACACATGACCCTCATTGTGACTTGTATACGGGATCTACATTAGGACCTTCCCTGTAAACTTACACTAGGACCTTATCTACATTTTGAGCCACACTCTCGCTACCTTTGACTATAAGTACACTGAAGAAGGTCAATAATACTGACCGAAACGTCTGTACGAGTGGCTGCTAATAAAATTTACGACATACTTAAGTTGAGTGCCAAAGTTTATTTTTAATAGTCACTGGTTTGGGAACCTTCTTTGTGCACCTTACAGCTGTGCCACGTTGCTCCATAATAATACAGGATGTAACTCAGGACCAGTACAGGATAAGTAATGTACTGTATGAACACAGTGACTCCACCAGCAGAATAGTGAGTGTAGCTCTGCAGTATAATACAGGATGTAACTCAGGACCAGTACAGGATAAGTAATGTACTGTATGAACACAGTGACTCCACCAGCAGAATAGTGAGTGCAGCTCTGGAGTATAATACAGGATATAACTCAGGATCAGTACAGGATAAGTAATGTAATGTATGTACACAGTGACTCCACCAGCAGAATAGTGAGTGCAGCTCTGGAGTATAATACAGGATGTAACTCAGGATCAGTACAGGATAAGAAATGTACTGTATGAACACAGTGACTCCACCAGCAGAATAGTGAGTGCAGCTCTGGAGTATAATACAGGATATAACTCAGGATCAGTGCAGGATAAGTAATGTACTGTATGAACACAGTGACTCCACCAGCAGAATAGTGAGTGCAGCTCTGGAGTATAATACAGGATGTAACTCAGGACCAGTACAGGATATGTACTGTATGAACACAGTGACTCCACCAGCAGAATAGTGAGTGCAGCTCTGGAGTATAATACAGGATATAACTCAGGATCAGTACAGGATAAGTAATGTACTGTATGAACACAGTGACTCCACCAGCAGAATAGTGAGTGCAGCTCTGGGGTATAATACAGGATGTAACTCAGGATCAGTACAGGATAAGTAATGTAATGTATGAACACAGTGACTCCACCAGCAGAATAGTGAGTGCAGCTCTGGAGTATAATACAGGATGTAACTCAGGATCAGTACAGGATAAGTAATGTACTGTATGAACACAGTGACTCCACCAGCAGAATAGTGAGTGTAGCTCTGCAGTATAATACAGGATGTAACTCAGGACCAGTACAGGATAAGTAATGTACTGTATGAACACAGTGACTCCACCAGCAGAATAGTGAGTGCAGCTCTGGAGTATAATACAGGATATAACTCAGGATCAGTACAGGATAAGTAATGTAATGTATGTACACAGTGACTCCACCAGCAGAATAGTGAGTGCAGCTCTGGAGTATAATACAGGATGTAACTCAGGATCAGTACAGGATAAGAAATGTACTGTATGAACACAGTGACTCCACCAGCAGAATAGTGAGTGCAGCTCTGGAGTATAATACAGGATATAACTCAGGATCAGTGCAGGATAAGTAATGTACTGTATGAACACAGTGACTCCACCAGCAGAATAGTGAGTGCAGCTCTGGAGTATAATACAGGATGTAACTCAGGACCAGTACAGGATATGTACTGTATGAACACAGTGACTCCACCAGCAGAATAGTGAGTGCAGCTCTGGAGTATAATACAGGATATAACTCAGGATCAGTACAGGATAAGTAATGTACTGTATGAACACAGTGACTCCACCAGCAGAATAGTGAGTGCAGCTCTGGGGTATAATACAGGATGTAACTCAGGATCAGTACAGGATAAGTAATGTAATGTATGAACACAGTGACTCCACCAGCAGAATAGTGAGTGCAGCTCTGGAGTATAATACAGGATGTAACTCAGGATCAGTACAGGATAAGTAATGTACTGTATGAACACAGTGACTCCACCAGCAGAATAGTGAGTGCAGCTCTGGAGTATAATACAGGATATAACTCAGGATCAGTACAGGATAAGTAATGTACTGTATGAACACAGTGACTCCACCAGCAGAATAGTGAGTGCAGCTCTGGAGTATAATACAGGCTGTAACTCAGGATCAGTACAGGGTAAGAAGTGTAATGTATGTACACAGTGACTCCACCAGCAGAATTGTGAGTGCAGCTCTGGAGTATAATACAGGATGTAACTCAGGATCAGTACAGGGTAAGTAATGTAATGTATGTACACAGTGACTCCACCAGCGGAATAGTGAGTGCAGCTCTGGAGTATAGTACAGTATGTAACTCAGGATCAGTACAGGATAAGTAATGTAATGTATGTACACAGTGACTGCACCAGCAGAATAGTGAGTGCAGCTCTGGTGTATAATACAGGATGTAACTCAGGATCAGTAAAGGATAAGTAATGCAATGTATGTACACAGTGACTGCACCAGCAGAATAGTGAGTGCAGCTCTGGAGTATAATACAGGATGTAACTCAGGATCAGTACAGGATAAGTAATGCAATGTATGTACACAGTGACTGCACCAGCAGAATAGTGAGTGCAGCTCTGGGGTATAATACAGGATGTAACTCAGGATCAGTACAGGATAAGTAATGTAATGTATGTACACAGTGACTCCTCCAGCAGAATAGTGAGTGCAGCTCTGGAGTATAATACAGGATGTAACTCAGGATCAGTACAGGATAAGTAATGTAATGTATGTACACAGTGACTCCACCAGCAGAATAGTGAGTGCAGCTCTGGAGTATAATACAGGATGTAACTCAGGATCAGTACAGGATAAGTAATGTAATGTATGTACACAGTGACTGCACTAGCAGAATAGTGAGTGCAGCTCTGGAGTATAATACAGGATGTAACTCAGGATCAGTACAGGATAAGTAATGTAATGTATGTACACAGTGACTCCACCAGCAGAATAGTGAGTGCAGCTCTGGGGTATAATACAGGATGTAACTCAGGATCAGTACAGGATAAGTAATGTTATGTATGTACACAGTGACTCCACCAGCAGAATAGTGAGTGCAGCTCTGGGGTATAATACAGGATGTAACTCAGGATCAGTACAGGATAAGTAATGTTATGTATGTACACAGTGACTCCACCAGCAGAATAGTGAGTGCAGCTCTGGGGTATAATACAGGATGTAACTCAGGATCAGTACAGGATAAGTAATGTAATGTATGTACACAGTGACTCCACCAGCAGAATAGTGAGTGCAGCTCTGGAGTATAATACAGGATGTAACTCAGGATCAGTACAGGATAAGTAATGTAATGTATGTACACAGTGACTGCACTAGCAGAATAGTGAGTGCAGCTCTGGAGTATAATACAGGATGTTACTCAGGATCAGTACAGGATAAGTAATGTAATGTATGTACACAGTGACTCCACCAGCAGAATAGTGAGTGCAGCTCTGGGGTATAATACAGGATGTAACTCAGGATCAGTACAGGATAAGTAATGTTATGTATGTACACAGTGACTCCACCAGCAGAATAGTGAGTGCAGCTCTGGAGTATAATACAGGATGTAACTCAGGATCAGTACAGGATAAGTAATGTTATGTATGTACACAATGACTGCACCAGCAGAATAGTGAGTGCAGCTCTGGGATATAATACAGGATGTAACTCAGGATCAGTACAGGATAAGTAATGTAATGTATGTACACAGTGACTCCACCAGCAGAATAGTGAGTGCAGCTCTGGGGTATAATACAGGATGTAACTCAGGATCAGTACAGGATAAGTAATGTTATGTATGTACACAGTGACTCCACCAGCAGAATAGTGAGTGCAGCTCTGGGGTATAATACAGGATGTAACTCAGGATCAGTACAGGATAAGTAATGTAATGTATGTACACTGTGACTCCACCAGCAGAATAGGGAGTGCAGCTCTGGAGTATAATACAGGACGTAACTCAGGATCAGCACAGGATAAGTAATGTAATGTATGTACACTGTGACTCCACCAGCAGAATAGTGAGTGCAGCTCTGGAGTATAATACAGGACGTAACTCAGGATCAGCACAGGATAAGTAATGTAATGTATGTACACAGTGACTCCACCAGCAGAATAGTGAGTGCAGCTCTGGAGTATAATACAGGATGTAACTCAGGATCAGTACAGGATAAGTAATGTAATGTATGTATACAGTGACTGCACCAGCAGAATAGTGAGTGCAGCTCTGGGGTATAATACAGGATGTAACTCAGGATCAGTACAGGATAAGTAATGTAATGTATGTACACAGTGACTGCACCAGCAGAATAGTGAGTGCAGCTCTGGAGTATAATACAGGATGTAACTCAGGATCAGTACAGGATAAGTAATGTAATGTATGTACACAGTGACTCCACCAGCAGAATAGGGAGTGCAGCTCTGGAGCATAATACAGGATGTAACTCATACACAATGCATGTCTAATGCAGATTTCCACCACTCCGACGTCCATATTGCTTCAGTCCCTTGGCTCTTACCTCCTCGGACAGCTGCCTCATATTCTGTATGTCAGAAGCCACAGAGTCCGGCAAAGGAGCGACTGAACAGCGCAGCGCCATGACACCGGAGACTCCCCTGATCATCACACATCATGTGACCTTCATACAGCCAGACACTAGAGGGCGCCGCAAGGATGCATGAATCAGTGCTGAAGTTCCCGGATGAGCGCAGTGAGAACTGGAAAGTGTCGCTGCACGGAACTGTCCTACATGTTATTGGTGGGTTTGTCTATTTCTGTATCACAGCAGAAGTAATGTTATTATAGGGATATTAATGCTCCTGTGGTGATAAATAACAGCGTATTATTACACCTGGTGCGCTCATATATAACCTGAAAGTATAGTATCACTTCATAAATGCACAGAAGTGACAGTGCAAGAAAAGCAATAATACCTTTGTATGAAATATATTACGTGGCCACATACAGTGCATGCGTCCAAAATAAGAAACAAATAGATAACCGCCCAGCGATTTCTCATTTTGCGATTTAGCTTTTTTCTGTTCTTCATAGAGGTATAAGGTTGTCTTTAATTTTCTGTTGACAGCGGTGCGAAAGTTTTTCTGCAAAACGAGTTGTAGCTTTAATTGACTCCATCATTTTGCCCTGCCGTGTGCTAAAAACACAAAAAATACAATGAAATGGTGAAAATAATGCAATTCTGCCGTTGTTTTTTGTTTTCTACGTCATAGATTGCACCTTGGGAACCTGATTTTCCAGGTCAGTATGATTGCAGCAAAACTAAACCTGCATCATTTTTTTTAATTTTGAGCAGTTCTAAAAAAAAATCAGAATTTTTGCAAAAAAAAAAAAAAAAATTTAGTTTACGTCGCCATTATCCAAGAGCCGTAATATATTTCCAGCTCTGTGATGGCTTATTTGGGGGCAGGCAGACTGTTTATTGATGGGATTTTGATCTCTTCTTATTATGTTTTTTAGGATAATGTGGTGCTTGATTAAAAAAACAATTCTGTCGTCTTGATTTTTAAAAAAAAAATTTTTTTAAGGTGTTTACTATACTGGTAATACATTTTATATTTTGATAGACAAGTTTATTGATGTGACGATACCAGATTTGTTTATTTTTTAAATGTATTTGTTTTGTTTTTTTAAAAAGGTAGCGATTAGAGCTTTTATATGTTTTTTTTATTTACATTTTTAAAAGCTTTTAATTTTTAACTCTTGAACCTGCAATCATCTCATACTAGAATATTGCAGTATAGGCCACATTCACACTATCAGTATTTGGTCAGTATTATACATCAGTATTTAAAGCCAAAACCAGGAGTGGATGATAAATACAGACGTGGTGACATGTTTCTATTGTACTGTTTCCACCATCATCAGGGGCTCATCTACAGCATTCTGTAATGTATCCTGAAAGATGAGAAAAAGAGGTTAGAATATACTCACCCTGGGGCGGTCCCGCTGCGGTCCGGTCCGATGGGTGTCGCGGTCCTGTTCGGGGCCTCCCATCTTCATAGGATGACGTCCTCTTCTTGTCTTCACGCTGCGGCTCAGGTCTGAATTAAATTTTTTGTGAAAAAAAGTTAAATGTTAATTTTTTTTAAACATTCTAAAAATTCCTGTGAAGCACCTGAAGGGTTAATAAACACCTAGAATGTAGTTTTTAGCATCTTGAGGGGTGCAGTTTTTAGAATGGTGTCACACTTGGGTATTTTCTATCAAATAGACCCCTCAAAGTGACTTCAAATGTGAGGTGATCCCTAAAAAAAAAATGGTGTTGTAAAAATGAGAAATCGCAGTTTAACTTTTAACTTCCTAGCAAACAAAAATTTTGGTTCCAAAATTGTGCTGATGTAAAGTAGACATGTGGGAAATGTTACTTATTAAAGGGAACCTGTCACCCCGAAAATCGCGGGTGAGGTAAGCCCACCGGCATCAGGGGCTTATCTACAGCATTCTGTAATGCTGTAGATAAGCCCCCGATGTTATCTGAAAAAGGAGAAAAAGACGTTATATTATACTTACCCAGGGGCGGTCCCGCTGCTGGTCAGGTCGGATGGGCGTCTCTGGTCCGCTGCGGCGCCTCCCATCTTCTTTCCATGACGTCCTCTTCTGCGGCTCCGGCGCAGGCATACTTTGCTCTGCCCTGTTGAGGGCAGAGCAAAGTACTGCAGTGCGCAGGCGCCCGGAAAGGTCAGAGAGGCTCGGCGCCTGCGCACTGCAGTACTTTGCTCTGCCCTCAACAGGGCAGACAAAGTACGCCTGAGCCGCAGCGTGAAGACAAGAAGAGGACGTCATCGTAAGAAGATGGGAGGCCCTGGACCGGACCGCAGCGGGACAGCCCCTGGGTGAGTATAATCTAACCTCTTTTTCTCATCTTTCAGGTTACATCAGGGGCTTATCTACAGCATTCCAGAATGCTGTGGATAAGCCCCTGATGCCGGTGGGCTTAGCTCACCTTCGATTTTGGGGGTGACAGGTTCCGTTTAACATGCATTTTAAGTTGTTTGAACACAAAGAGATCATTTTACTTTATTTGGATGAAGCTGGACAAACTTGCGTCTTTTCTTCCAACTACCACCCCACAATAGCTTATACTCTGAGAGAGGGAGAGCTGTTTGCTTAGACTTTACTTGCTAGTTTACAGGGGGACACCAGAAAAAAATTGATATAGGATCCCCCTATAAAATCTAACCAGCAATGGCAAGGCAGACAGCTGCGGGCTGATATTAGTAGCCTTGGGAGAGGCCATGGATATTGGCCCCCTCCCAGACTAAAAACAGCTCTCATCCGCCCCAGAAAAGGTTCATCTATAAGATGCGCCCAATCTGGTGCTTAGCCTTGCCTTTCCCATTTGCCTTGTAGAAGTGGCAAGTGGGGTTCATATTTGTTGGGCTGATATTACCTTTGTATTGTCAGGTGACATCAAGCCCACAGGTTAGTAATGGAGACGTGTCTATAAGACATCTCTCCATTACTAACCGCATAGTGGTATTGTATAAAAACACAGAAACCCAGAATAAAGACCTTTATTTGAAATAATGACACAATCATTTAACGAATCTTAATTAAACCATACTCACCGAACGCCTAATCCACTGAAACCGTCTCCTGCACAAAAATAAATTAATAAACCACAATATTTTTCACCTGTCCACAGAAAAGATAATCCATAATGTTCCACAACATTCCTGATGACTCTGAGAGCAGTCACTGATGTGACTGCTCTCAAAAACAGCCGGCGATACACTGATAGGACATAATTGCTACCGTAGTATATCACTGAGCTGCAGTGCTGTAAGTGAGAGCATCGGAGCTGATCAGCTGATGAACTCCGGTGAACTCTCTCACAGCAGCTCAGTGATACATTGTGGGAGCAATTATCTCCTGTGAGTGTATCGCTGGCAGCCGCGTAGAGCAGTCACATCTCCCAATGTGACTGTTCTACATGTGAGATCGCCGTGGGACACTCGGGATTACGTGGACTACGGCGGACAGCTGAGTATATGTTGGTTTGTTATTTTACATATTTTCTAGGAGACGAGGGCATCTTGGATTTGGTGTTAGGTGAGTATAATGTTTTTTTTAATTTTTTATTTGAATATGTATGTAATTATTTTACTTTTTTTAAAACTGTGAGCACAGGCGCCGGCTGATGAGACTACTTCTCCCATCACCAGTGACCTGCTGTCACTGTTATCAGTGAAAGCAGATGTAGCCCAATGGCAGCAGTAGTCTCATCAGCCCACGTTTGCTGACCTATGGTAAGCTTTTTACTGCAGGTCACCGCTGCAGGTCACAGTCACAACTACGGGGTCACGCTGACATCTGACAGCATGACTCCGCAGCGCTCTAACCGACAGTCTTACCGGCGGTAGTGTTACTGCGGGTCACAGCTGCGGGGTCACGCTGACATCTGACAGCATGACCCTACAGCGCTCTGATCGACAGTCTTACCAATGGTGGTGTTACCATGGGTCACAGCTGCGGGGTCACGCTGACATCTGACAGCCAGACCCCGCAATGCTCTGACCGACAGTCTTACCTGCAGTAGCGTTACCACCGATAAGAACCTCTGCGCCGGTGTTTTCCATGCTGCCACACAGGTGACAGCGTGGGAAAATCAATAGGATGTACATGAAAACGCAAACAAAAACTCAGCAAATCTGCAAACAGTTTTATACCTGCGTTTTTGCTGTGGATTTGACTGACTCAATTGAAGTCAATGGGTGAAAAACGCTGGAGAAACGCACAAAGAATTAACATGTTGCAGAAAAAAATGCACTGCAAGTACTGAAAGGAAATTTACTGATCATGTGCAGAACACTTCAGGATTGTTATTGAATTCGCTTGCATAAGGATTACATAGCGTTTTTGGCCCTTTTCCACGCGGAAACAAAAGCAGCGAAAACGCATCAAAAATGCACAGTGTGCACGCAGTTTTATTCATATATTTTTTATTTTATACCAAACCGGAGTCTCTTTCATATACTCGGGTTTTCATTATAATCAAGGTTGTTTACGTCTCTCATACCTGTATACAGTGGCATGTAAAAGTTTGGGCACCCCTGATCATAATTACTGTTGTTGTGAACAGTTATGTATACCAAAGAAAAAGACCACAGGCCATACAAGCGGGGATCACCTATTAAAAATTTTACAGAACTTTATTGGGTACAAAAAGCAGAACAACACACATTAAAAACATTGAAAAGTCACACTCGTGACATAAAGGTATACATTTGTGCTCACATTAGAGCTACAGCCCAAAACCTCGTGACATGCAGAAAACTCTGATCATGAATAAAAATATATATAATAATAAATATGAACAGCACACCACAGGATTCAGAAGGGGGATATGCCTATGAAAAATATATCAATGATTATATGGGCTGCTCTAGATCAATTGAACTGTTATCAGAATATGAAGAAATGCACATGCCATACCATACAGGAAAACTGTAAATCAATATGAGAACAGCACATAAAGCCATAAGAATAAAGGTGTACCAATAAGAATGTGACAAGATTGCCAATGCCTAAAAGGGAGGCAATATGTAAAGAGGGTTAAAGGGACTCTGTCACCTGAATTTGGAGGGAACAATCTTTAGCCATAGGGGCGGGGTTTTCGGGTGTTTGATTCATCCTTTCCTTACTCGCTGGCTGCAATATTGGATTGAAGTTCATTCTCTGTCCTCCATAGTACATGCCTGCACAAGGCAATCTTGCCTTGTGCAGACATGTACTACGGGGGACAGAGAATGAACTTCAATCCAATATTGCAGCCAGCATGCAGCCAGCGGGTAAGGAAAGGGTGAATCAAACACCCAAAAACCCCACCCCTATGGCTAAAGATTGTTCCCTCCAAATTCAGGTGACAGTGTCCCATTAAACACAGAAAATTCTGAATAGAACTGGAATACCATATATACAGTAGGCAGGAATGGCCCGGTATCAAATTCAAGGACCCAAATGACCCATCAGTATAGAGGGCAGGGCCGGACTGGGACTAAAAAGCAGCCCTGGCACAAAATAAAATCACCAGCCCACATACAATGAATGTCTTCACCCAAATCGTAGAACTCTGGCAGGTTGTGCCAACTTTTGCCTTTACTTGCTACACTAATCAACTTGAAACATGTAACCTGCAGTGGCCATAGTGTGAATAGACAACAGTTCAATACAGACGGCCAGCAGACTATTACCACACTGCAGACTATTACCACACTGCAGACTATACTAAAAAATACAACACTGATCAGACAAAACATTATGTATCCTCATTATAGGGATTGTCCACTAGAAGACAACCCCTTTTGAATGCTCCTAGTCTGATGACTCCACTCAGAGCGCTGTGTCCCCCAGCAATCTTATGACATTGTTTATGTGACATAAGCCCACAGACTCAGAGCACATTGATGATCTGCAGCCACCATAGTACAGTTTGAAGATAACTGGCTGCTCTTGTGCCATAAACCATGTCATGACCTCTACGCTGGTCCTGAAGTAAGTACTCTTATATTTTATTCGACACATTTGGGCACAACCACTTTAAAGCGAACCGGTCACATGCTATTAACCATACAGATATGGATGGGGTTAATTTGAACTATATTCGTCCCAGAGGCCTCCAGTTTTCAGTTATAGAGGAGCAGCCGATGTGCCTTCAGTCACCACTCAATACATAGCCTCCATTCAATACATAGCCGCCGGAACTGACTGACAACCGGCTCAGCAGGGAATCAGTACAGAGCCGGCTGTCAGTCAATGATGGTGCACCGTTATAGCCGCCGCTCACCATGTACAGAGCCGGCTGTCAGCCAGTGGTGGTACACGGTTACAGCCGTCGCTCTCCATATACAGAGCTGGCTGTCAGCCAGTGATGGTGCACGGTTACAGCCGCCGCTTACCATGTACAGAGCCGGCTGTCAGCCAGTGATGGTGCACTGTTACAGCCGCCGCTCACCATGTACAGAGCTGGCTGTCAGTCAGAGATGGTGCATGGTTACAGCTGCCGCTCACTATGTACTGAACGGTGACTGAAGGCACACCTCTATAACTGAAAATGGGAGAAATAAAGTTAATTTCCTCCAGGCAGCAGGACACCTTTACATTGCTATTAACCTGTAGATTACACCCATATGTGCAGGTTAATAGCATTTTTGACATGACTAATTCCCTTTACAAGTGTAACCCCTTCTGAATCCCTATGTTTCCCCCAGTATAATAATAAATAATATCAGGTATAGTCACTTCCAATGCAGCGCCGTTCCAGCGGTGTCGGCACTTGCACCCAGGTATCACATGATATTGTCACGTAATCCCTGCAGACCATCAACTCTGGCTGTGCTCTCCTCTCCAGAGGACAAATCAGACATCCAGAGGAAGTGAGAGCTGTAGCTGCCCTTTCACTTCCTCCAGATGTCAATTATGTCCATAGGAGAGAAAAGCAAAGCCAGCCCTGATTATCTGCAGGGATTACGTGACATAACAATGTCACATGCAGGGGTGTAACTACCACGGTCACTGCTGCGACCGGGCCTGGCAGGTCAGAGGCCCGACAGGTCAGAGGCACCCGACTCCCCCTGCCATCGCCGCATTGAACTATACAGTTCAAAGCAATGATGGAGGAGAGAATGTCAGCTGGCGCTCACTCTCCCATCATTCCCCTCTGACACTGCGAGTGCGCGATGACGTCACTTCATTGCGCTGTGTGCGGGTCCCAGGCAGTGCAGCCTCTGGCACAAGTTTAGAGGAGGCTGGATTTTTATAAAGCTGGGAAATTTGCATCACCTGGTCTTTCCTAACGAAGACAGTGAACAAGCTATAAACGTAACAGGCTAATTAAGGTCTGAAAACTTGGTCAAAATTATCTGAGCACACAAATCTCAAAAGGGTGTAAACACTTATGTATTGGCCCATTTTCTTTTTGGTAATTTTTAACCCCTTTACCCCCCATGTTAATGACCAAGCCAATTTGTACAATTCTGACCACTGTCCATTTATGAGGTAATAACTCTGGAATGTTTCAATGGATTCCGGTGATTCTGACAATGTTTTTTCATGACGTATTGTACTTCATGTTAGTGGTAAAATTTCATTTATATGACTTGAGATTATTTGTGAAAAAAAAACGGAAATCTGGCGAAAATGTTGCAATTTTCCAACTTTGAGGTTTTATGCCCTTAAATCACAGAGATATGTCACACAAAATACTTAAAGGGAACCTGTCACCCCGAAAATCGCGGGTGAGGTAAGCCCACCGGCATCAGGGGCTTATCTGCAGCATTCTGTAATGCTGTAGATAAGCCCCCGATGTTACTTGAAAAAGGAGAAAAAGACGTTAGATTATACTCACCCAGGGGCGGTCCCGCTGCTGGTCAGGTCAGATGGGCGCCTCCGGTCCGCTGCGGCGCCTCCCATCTTCTTTCCATGGCGTCCTCTTCTGATCTTCAGCCACGGCTCCGGCGCAGGCGTACTTTGCTCTGCCCTGTTGAGGGCAGACAAAGTACTGCAGTGCGCAGGCGCCGGGCCTCTGACCTTTCCGGCGCCTGCGCACTGCAGTACTATCCTCTGCCCTCAAGAGGGCAGAGCAAAGTATGCCTGCGCCGGAGCCGCAGAAGAGGACGTCATGGAAAGAAGATGGGAGGCGCCGCAGCGGACCAGAGACGCCCATCCGACCTGACCAGCAGCGGGACCGCCCCTGGGTAAGTATAATATAACGTCTTTTTCTCCTTTTTCAGATAACATCGGGGGCTTATCTACAGCATTACAGAATGCTGTAGATAAGCCCCTGATGCCGGTGGGCTTACCTCACCCGCGATTTTCGGGGTGACAGGTTCCCTTTAATAAGTAACAATTCCCACATGTCTACTTTACATCAGCACAATTTTGGAACCAAAATTTTTGTTTGCTAGGAAGTTAAAAGTTAAACTGCGATTTCTCATTTTTACAACACCATTTTTTTTTTAGGGATCACCTCACATTTGAGGTCACTTTGAGGGGTCTATTTGATAGAAAATACCCAAGTGTGACACCATTCTAAAAACTGCACCCCTCAAGATGCTAAAAACTACATTCTAGGTGTTTATTAACCCTTCAGGTGCTTCACAGGAATTTTTAGAATGTTTAAAAAAAATTAACATTTAACTTTTTTTCACAAAAAATATAATTCAGACCAAATTTTTTTATTTTACCAAGCGTAACAGGAGAAATTGGAGCCCAAAAGTTGTTGTGCAATTTGTCCTGAGTACTCTGATACCCCATATGTGCAGGTAAACTACTGTTTGGGCGCATGGCAGAGCTCGGAAGAGAAGGAGTGCCGCTTGACCTTTCAATGCAAAATTGGCTGGAATTGAGATCGGACGCCATGTCGCGTTTGGAGAGCCCCTGATGTGCCTAAAAGTGTCACCATTTTGAAAACTAGACTCCCTAAGGAACTTATCTAGATGTGTGGTGAGCACTTTGAACCCCCAAGTGCTTCACAGAAGTTTATAATGTAGAGCCTTAAAAATAAAAAATCGGGGGCGTGGTTTGCAAGGGAGCAGGAGCAGACCTATTTTACAGGAGCTCCTGTAATTTCCCAGATCCAAGCTACTAAAAAGCTACAAAAAGTGGATTATTTGGGTCCTAAAGCTCTATCAACATGCCTGGAACTGACTCCAAGAAGAATGGACCCAGTCCTGTGAAGAGAAAACCTTCTCCAGGACAGAAACATAGCCGTGGCTCTGGAGGAGTGCTGTCCCTGCATGGAGGAAAGCATGGAGGATCTGCACAGCTGAAGCCGACACCCTGTCAGACCCCAGCTAAACCAAGGACTCCTGGAGTAAAGCTGATCTCCGGGGTGCAGACCAGCAAGAAAGCTCCCCTTCCAGCGGTGCTATCACTGGTGAGTGGCAGCAGAAAGAAACAGGGAGCTGTGGTGGAACTGGGTGCCGGGATGAAGCAAGCAGCAGCTGAGAACAAAGAGATGACTCATCCTTTACAGGCGCCCGGCAAGCTGCAGCTGCCCAGCCAAGCACGGAGGAGCAGCCTAAACCACAGGGCACAGGAGTTTGTGCCGAAGACACTGACAGCTGCTGGGACCCGGAGTGAGACTGCGACTCTGACTGCTGAACAGGGGTCACAGAAAGGAATGCCGCTCTATGCAGAGAAAGCGGTAACGG